>NC_135412.1:29241032-29541032 GCF_051991245.1 Festucalex cinctus
ACATAGAACGGTCTTGGGTCATCAATCGGTTACCTTTCCTATCACAGTGGAGTGTTCCTGAGCGTTCTCCAGCAGTCGCCCCAGAAAGCTCCAGTCACCCATGCTTCACTCGCTTTTTTTCAACCTGGAGAAAAATTACTCCGTAGTAAGCATACTGGATAGGGGTTCAACAAGCTCAGATTGTTTGTAGTCAATGCTAAGAATCATCATCAGGGTAGGTCATTCCTCATGTCATTGTTCTTTGGGGACATTTTATGTATAAAGTACTCGTGATATGGGTACTTGGTATTGGTATCAGTGACGACTCGAGTTGAGTACTTGTACTGGTTTCGCTCTGAAAAAGTGTTATCGAACATCCCTAGTTCAGGCACGTTCATGTCACGATGCGACACAAATACGAGGGTGGTTATTTACTGATTAGCATAGTGTGTTCAGGCTAATATTGCTCAGAAGCAAGTCATCAATTCAAAAGTACGCAATGCCACATAACCGCGGCACGGAAGTTATTGCAGAGGTGGTAGTAAGTCACAACCTGTGTGTTGCAGGTAAGGCAAACAAGTTTCAAACAGGTCCAAAGTTACGGTGGCAAAACTCCAGCATGTCAACTGAAACAAATTTCAAGCATGGTGAGTCATCAGTACTTGATTTGAGTCGATCATACAAAATCTCAATTAAAAATGACATTGAAGTGATGATCATTTTTTTGTGTGCTTTTACAATTATAAAAGCAAAATGAAAAATAATTTAGAGTATGAAATAAAATGTATATGTTCTCATATTATGGGAAAAGAACTATGTAAAATATGTTTCTTCTTTTCTAACATGTCTGTATGTTTACAGCTACAACATGAACTGTGATGATAAATATAGAAATATGCTTTCGATACAGGATTAAACATATCACCAGATTTAAAAATTATATTTGTTGTTTTATATAATCTTTGCACGTTGTCAATCTGTGACATTCAGTACATTACATTGCATTACCTGCGTTTCTGCCACATCAAATATGGCGAACACGCTCTATCATCGAGGTTCATGCCTAAACTTATGCGTTCACAAACATTTTTCTAATTGTAAAGTTTACAGTTTCAATCTCCGTATTGCTATCATCTCAATGTCTTATTGCTGCGCTGCAAAACTGACTTGAAAATTAGTTCATGTTCAAGCAACTGAACATTGTAACTAAATTGTGAAGTTAGCTTACATTCTTCAAGTTAGATGTCATAGTTAGAGTGTTGTTTGTCTTGTCTTGTCAGGTTTGATCAAAAACATCATCTTTGAATGCTAAATTCAAATGTCATCATTTTGAGATGGCCTCAGTGCTCCGCTGATGGTTGAGCGAAATGCTAGCTGGATGTTTTCTTGGGGCATTTTGTCGTTTTGTTTACAATAAAGCTCATTGTCAGCTTATTGTTTGTTTGTTTGTTTGTTTGTTTGTTTGTTTGTTTGTTTGTTTGTTTGTTTGTTTGTTTTCAGTTTAGCGTCTGTATTTACACGGGTACAGGAGGGGATTTGAAAGATTTCATTGACCGCTGACGTGAGGATTTAAGGCTGCTAGCTTGTTAGCTCGGTCACCTGCATTAGCGGGTGCCTTTTTCGATGGCCGCATTTGCGTTTTTGTAAATGAGTCTTATTTGGAAAGCATGTGGGTACACTCTAGTGGTACACGAGACGATCTCTGCCCAAGTACATTTCATGTGTATTTAAATGGTGAATTCATTGCATTTGAATGAAATCTGTAAGAACAGTTTGTTTTTAAACATTTATTCAGCTAGAATTAACTTTGCTTCTGCAATATGTTCATTTTAAACTTTATCATTTTATAGTGGCTTACAACAATATTACATGTAGCTAGCTATTTATTAAGTAGGCTAGTACTTTGGTGTAAAATGTTTGACAACAGAATTACAGAAAACAAACCTGATTTTTTTTCTGAAATGGTGTGGAGTAGTGGAATGAAATACATTTTTGTTTGTGTTATCATTAATCAGGGTTATGCAATAATTACTTGAGTGTCACTTTGTAAAGGGTGCTACTTGACTTTATATTTGGCAACCAACTTACATGATCGTCAAAATTCAAAACCCCTCGCTCTAGTAGAACCTGACAAGTTAATGATAATGAAAAACTCTTACTGACAATTATTGAATTTTAATAGTCTTACAATATGTTTTTGTAGTTGAGATTTGGAATGGCAGAGTATAGAATTGTAAAATCGAAAACGATAAAGCAAGATGAGGGTATTTATGAACTTACTGAAAGTATCTACCATCCTGGTTTAATTATGAAAATGAATTGGTTGTGGAATTTTGCCCCAAATCAACTGCCTCTCTTTGAGATGAACTAGGTCAGGCATGTTGTTGTTCATTTTGTTTGGAATCAGTCGAATACGGCTAAAACGAGCAAAACTTACTAAAATATCGTTGCGTTGCCAGTGATAAATCCATCGACTAGAAAGCAGAAGAAAATGGATATCTGGAAAGGAGGGAAAAAAAAATACACAATCAGTTCATTTGCGTACAAACGAAATTCCAAATATTTTTAGAAAATAAAAGTATGGGAATCTGGTCTTTACATTTCCCCACGTATGCTCATTTGGCGAACAATTCACCAATTAACATTAACGCATACTACCTTCAGATCAACTTTATACACCAGACGTGACATGTGATCATTTGCAAGAATTTGTGCGTGTGCGTGCGCGCGCCGCAGGGCCGGCTGGCCGCTGGACAATGGCCGGCCATCTGTGGGAAGTGAATGAGTGGATAACAGGTTGTCCCTGTTGAATGCTGGACTCATCACATCCCAGGAATGCTGAGGAGGGCAAATGTTTGCCTGGGATCAACTGATATTCACAAACACACATACACACACTCGCACACACACTTACAGCAGCCTACTCTACTACAGTATGTCTAATCCACCAAATTGTCAGAGGTTGACCAAGGCTTCCACAATGTATTTTGTTTATACAGTAGGGTTTTGCTGCTTGTTAGTCAGCAAGACTGCACAAAAACGACAAACGACAATTTCAGGAATAATGCATGAATCTAAATATTAAGGAGCTAAGAATCTCAAGATGCAAGAATGAAAGGTTACGTAAGCAAAGGAATTAAATATCAAATTATTTTAAGATATTTGGTAAAAGACAAACATTAAGAGGAACCTCAAAAAAGTAAAGTCTTAAAAAAAAAAAATCCACACCAGATGATGCAAATGTATCAGTGTGTATGGTTGGCTGATATAGCTTACTCTTAAAAATATATACATTTGCCCCTGATTGTGACTGATTTGCATACGGACATGTCCACGATCTGTTCACGTGACGAAATGCCACCCGCCCTGACGCATAATAGAGAAGCTGCCAGATGGACATTGTCCCAGCCGTGCCGTGCGCTATTGATGGCGCAGAGGTCTTTGTGCTCAAACAGTCAAATGGTTAACTCTTGGCCAACTGTTTGTGCCTCCCCCCAAAAAAACAAGCACGCCAAAAAAAAAAAAATTTAAAGATAATCAGCTGACCTCTCATTTTAACACTGGGTTCAACTTCGACTCACATGGAGGCACTGCACGTGCGCGTGTGACTGGGTCAGGTGCATTTTAAAGGATGGATGTAAATATGACAAGATTTTAGATGCAGAAGTTCTCTCATCTATTGCATACATAAAGCGCTGTGGGGTTATACAAAGTACTCTGATAGAAGAGTACTCGAAGATTAATATTCATTACTTAACTACTTAACAAATGATTACCGGTACATGTGATATGACACACGAAATAAAATTTGTGCACATCTATCCAATACAAGATGATTCGATACATATCTCCACACATGCGATATGATTCAAGGACAGATTATTTTAAACTGGACCTATTCTGTTCGATTCAATGGGATCACAAATCCGTTCAGTATGGTTTGATGCAATGAGTTTCTTGCTTTCATTTTATGATATGAACTTGTCAGCAGGGTGCCAGAAATGTACCATTTCCTTCTAAGGTTCAATATGGTTTTCGACACAAGGGTTCACTTTGAATGTGGAAAGATTCAGTTTGAATGTGGAAAGATTCGATTCGACTCGGTAGGATTACGGTTCGATTTGACATGGGGTATGATGCAATGACATTTTTGTTGTCATTTTACATACATTTGAATGAATTTGTCAGTACTGTAAATGTGCCATTCAATAAAAGACGATTCAATACGTATCGCGATGTAAATATATATATATATATATATATATATATATATATATATATATATATATATATATATATATATATATATATATATATGTATAATGCACTCAGGCCGTTCATAATTCTTCAACTTTTCTCCTAAGAGCTTGTGCAAAGTAACCCAAATCCGTGTTTTCCATCACCATGCCCAGAGAAGGGAGTCAACATGGGAGATGCCGGGTAACCCTCTCCGCCCCCGCCACTCTCCCACTTTGAACAAGAGCATCACTTTGCACCCACCTTCTTCCCACTCTCCTCCGAGCACATCTGCCCAAGCGAATCTTCTCCAATCTTTCTTCTCCCACAGGTGGGTAGGAGGCGACCACTCGTGGAGTAGGGGTGATGAGCAGTGGGGATGGAGGGGGTGGGGAAAGTGGGGTGGGGGGGCACAAAGAGAGAGAGAGAGACTGGCTGAAAGAGCAAGGGAGAGTTTAAATGAAACAAAAGAAGGAAGGAAGCAAGTCCAGTGTGAAGAAGGCGCGTGTGGAACGACGAGTCCCACCAAGGCCAAGCGCAGCGGCTGCGTCCCGCGTGGCCAAGGCCATCCGCCTCTGTCACATAGTGTGCCCCCGAGTAGGGGGTGCACGGGGTGGTGGGGGCTGTGGGGGGAGGTAGGGGTTTACTGTTGTGTGGCTAAGGGTGGGTGGCATGTGTGGTGGTGTGTAGGAGGGCGGAGTGAGTCCAAGCATGTGTGCACCCACATTTTTTTTTTTTTTTTTTTTTTTGTCTATCAAAAATCACTCATCCTTTTTCCTATTTAATTTCAAGTATTATTCGGACTAATTTTCCGATTCAAATCGGTTTTGCTTACACCGTGGTAAGTTAGCTAACCTGGGCTAATTTTTTTTTTGAGTGCATGAAAAACGAGCATTTAATTGTAATATCAGCCACATTGTGACGATTAACGAAAGTCATTTTGTTACCTTTTGCAAATAACTTTTGCTTACCCACAACAAGGACGACTGTTGATTCCGTGTGAGAGGACAGTGAGGCTTGTCGAGTCAGCAGAATGTTTCATTCGCTAGTTAGAACCAATGCAAAAGATGATCATGTCCTCGTTCAAACTCAACAGTTTGACAGACATTGAATCATAGGACACGCTTCTTCCAGGGGTACATCAAGGACACACAGTATGGCATTGACAACCATGATTTTGGGCTTTTCAGTGGTCACTTTTTTCACAAACTGAGATTCTATCACATGGCTAAAATTAGGGTATTAAAGTGGCTAAGAAAGACTTTTTTGTTGTTGTTGAAAACTTGGGTGTGCTGGTCTGGAGCCTTTCCCAGCTTTCTTGGGGAGAGAGGTGGGGTAAACCCTGAACTGGTCGCCTGCCAGTGGCAGGGCAAGAAAAACAACTATTCACTCACATTCACACCCATGGACAATTTAGAGCAGGGGTGGCCAAGTTCGGTCCTCGAGAGCCCCTATCCAGCCTGTTTTCCATGTTTCTTTCCACTAACACACCTGATTCATGATCTGGATCGTTATCAGGCTTCTGCAAAGCTTGCTGATGAGCTGATCAATAGATTCAGCTGCGGTGAAGGAGGGAGACAACAGGCTGAATAGGGGCTCTCGAGGACCGAACTTGGCCACCCCCTGATTTAGAGTCTTCAATTAATCTACCATGCATTGGGAAAGTGGGAAGAAAGCAGAGAAAACCCACACAGACTCAGGGAGAACATTTAAACTCCACTTGGGAAGGCCGGAGACCAGAAGTGAACCCACGGCCGTCACACACTACAGTGCAGTCCATCATACATATATAAATGTGTTATTAGGTGTAAATGTTATATGTATTTTTGTTCCAAAATTCTGTGTCACTTTTGCACTAAATGTTCATTGTAAATAAATGTAACGTCATATGTTGTTTCTCCATGCTTTTGTCATTGACTAACTGTTCCAAAAGGAGAATGGACGGCATACATTTTCCATTTCCACTCAATGATTGCTAATAAGTATGCAACTTCAATATCTCTAATTCACTGAGTACAATAATTAATAACCGCATAAATGTAAACGCCAATACGACTTCTTGAAAAGAAACGTAACTTTCGCACTACCTTGGACTTCTCAATAGGATGGTAATGACCGTCACAACATGGCGGCCGCTCTGACGCATTGAAGGAAAGACGAAGGAGCGGATTCAGCCATGACGACCCCGAAACGGCAGAGGGCGCAAAGTTGCCGACTAAGAAACGGAAACAGTGTCGCCGGCTTTGTTCGTGCAGAACTTGGCGACGAATCCATCCAAACAAGGCGCTGGAAAGGTCCGATAAACTGCACAAATTAAGCAGTTTAAACGAATCGAACAATGGCTCTTGAATCGCGTATAACACAGGAAGAAATCAAGAAGGAGACAGAGAAGCCAATCGACAGAGAAAAGGTATATCTTGTAGCGCATGGGCGACTCGTGTTAGCTGTTAGCAAAAAAGCTAACTAATGTGCTTTTCTCTGTAACTGAGTGTATTTCAAATCTCGGGACACGTCAAGCGTGTTACTCGTGTTCAAAATGTTATTCTTGCCCCGCAAGAACTACAAATACAAATTATGTCAACATGTTTGATGTACTTACTGTATATAAATTTTAAGGGATAATGTTAAATGAAATGGTTGTGATGAAAGATTTTTCAGGTATTTAAAATGATCAATTTTAAATTGCTAGCATACTGTACAGATACATTATGTAATCTTTATTTTACAAAATGATTTTCTCTATTTTAGGATGAATGGTTTCTGGGAATGTATCTACCAAAATCAAATGTTTTTAATGTTAACAGGGTTTTATAAACTTGTCTGTCACAGACTTGTCCCCTTCTGCTGCGAGTTTTCACCACCAACAATGGTCGACACCACCGACAAGATGAATTTGCCCGTGGCAATGTTCCCTCCAGTGAGCTGCAGATATATACATGGTGAGACTGCAATAATTAGTCATAGTATATATATATATATATATATATATATATATATATATATAAATTGTTGAAAGCAAACTCTTTGCCTCACACCTTCGCAGAAATATTTTTTCTTCACGGACTACTCGGAAGTTGATAAGATGCCTGCGAGCCAGTAGTGAAGTGTCTGTAAAGGACAGAAAATATCATAATTTCACACTTAGCTCAGAAACAAAGTGTAATGCGTACTCCTACAGCATGTGTGTGATTGATGTTAGCAAATACAATGTAAATATATCAGGCCACCCATGTTAATTATCGGGCCATTTGGCTGCATGTCATTTGTAACCTCAAAATGTTATGTCAGGAATCAGGATGGTAGCCTCTTGACAAGTAATGCAACTTTCCCCAACCAACAGCAGGGCAGAAAGGACTTCTTTTTTTTTTCCCTTCCCCCCACCAAGGTTGCTACAGCTGTGACACCTTTTTTTGATGTGTGTGTTTGTTCCAGGATGGACGCTACTCTGCGGGAGCTGACCAGTCTCGTGAAGGAAGTGTATCCAGAGGCCAGGAAAAAAGGAACCCATTTCAGTTTTGCCATCGTCTACCTTGACCTCCGTGGGAAAATTTATCGGTTAGTGCCACAGCACCACCTCATATGCTAGCTTACTGTTGTGCTAAAAATGTCCCTTTCCCACCCCTCATCTTTTAGCTTTAAAGACATTGGCAATACGGTGTCTGGCAAGAAGTGTGCCGACGACTCCATGACACTGCAGTCTCAGCGCTTCCAGATTGGAGACTATTTGGACATCGCCATCACGCCTCCCAACAGAGCCCAACCACTTGGACCACGCATGAGGCCATTTTGAGCGAATACTTTCTTGACAAATACGCAAACCCGCCCTCTTTGTTATTGTTGATTTTATTTTTATTTTATTTTATTTTTTTAATCAAGTCATTTTTTTCCCCTTATCTTGTACAGTATGATGTTCAATAAACGTTTTTCCCGCCTTTTGAATGTTGTTTGTTTCTCTGGTGTTAGTAAAAAAAATATATATATATAGATACATACAAGTACTGGGACTGACTGCATGGACTGAAAAAAAACCCAATACGTATGGCATTGGATTAGTTTAAACTTTTTTTATGCATATGGGCAAGTTAGTTTTTGTTCAATAAGCATAACAGCTAACTAGGTTAACTTGTACCCGAGCTTGAACAAAAAGTCTTAACATTAGCATTGGTTTGCAACCATGTTACTGGTAGAGTACTAACGTTCATTGTGTAGGATTTATTCAGCAATGTTTTTTTAAACGTTTTCCAGGTACGTCAATAAAACAAACAGTGACATTATTTTATGAAGTGTACCATTGGTTGAGCTGGTTATGTATGGTTATAACCTCCCCCCCTTTTTTAAACCATCAAACATTAATTTTTTCATTCAAAAATAGTGCTGCATGACCTATTACGAGTTTCTGTGTTTCAGTGCAGCCCCAAATTCATGTGGTGGCGGTAATGCACAATTAGGCTAGTTTGCCAACGGGAAATACGCACCACAGAAGAAGACGGAAGCCGCAACGGGACAGCAGGCCATGCGCATGCGTGCCTTCGTGAGACAGCAAGAGGCATTAGCTCTCAAACGTCACAATCGTATTTTTACTGCAGAAGTCTGACGCCACACGTAGTAATGTTTAGGAGAAAACTAACCGCCTTAGACTATCATAGTCCGGATGGATTCGACTGTGCAGGTAAGACAAATTCGACAATTCACCGCTCTAGTAGAAAGACTGTCTCGCTATAGTGACGTTTCCACCCTCACTGCTGTATAACATTTCTGGACACTAGCATGTTTTTAGTGGGACACAACTGTGGACTGTCTGACACAAGTACTTCCAATTAAATACATTTAGCGCTTCACTAGTAGTACATGACAGTAGCCCGTAGATGTCTAGTACAGTACATTGTTTTACCTCTCTAGTAGAAACATGCAGTTGTTCTACTAGTGCGCCCTAGTTGGCCTACTAGTTTGCAGAAATGTCATGCAGTTGTGGGAAAAAAAATATGGTCTAATATTGTAATGTGTATACAATTTAAAAATAAAGCAGTGTGTGGTGGTTAAAAATGAGCCCTAAATTAATATTACCGACAACTACTAGTGCACTATTTTGCCTCACTAGGTATGAACATGTAATGCAAATGCACCCTAGTCATTTTACTAGTGCACAGAGTTGTCCATGTACTACGTACATGCAGTTTGTCCTCACTCATAAGGACACGAATAAACGTTCAAACAGCTTGCCGTTGCAGTACATTTAAATCCAAGAACACGAGGTTTTTAACGCAGTACTCCAAAACATCGACACCACGGATGTCTTTTCCTCAGATGAGACCCAGTTCAGGAACTTTGTAGTGTGGCTGGAGGACCAGAAGATTCGACACTACAAGATTGAAGACCGAGGCAACCTGCGAAACATCCCCAGTTCGGACTGGCCCAAAGCATACCAGAAGGTGAGTTCGTCTAACCGGCCCCAAGAAGATCCAGTACAAGAGCTGTATCATAAATTACGATACAGTGTACACTTTGCAATGTGCTGGAGTTTGTTTTTAATGTATTTTGCTACTCACATCTATAAACCACAAAATGTTCATTAATTGGATTATTTTTGTGCAGTATTTGCAAGACGTCAACTGTCCGTTTGGAACGTCTGAGCGAGCGGAGGCAGTGGACTGGCTGCTAGGCTTGGCTGTGCGATACGAATATGGAGACAATGGTAGGAGGGCAGCAGACGTTTGTGTGTTCCTTGTCATGCAGCGGTTTGTCAATAGATGGCGCCATAGGAAAAAGGATTCACTTGTCAACAAGCTATGACGGTACATGATGATTCCATTGAAGACACCAGCCCTTAGAAAAAGTTAGGGGTATTTAATATTTTTTTAGAATTAACCAAAAACATATAAAAAATGTTTTTAATATAATGGCTATGAATGATATGCTGGTTTTCCTATTAATCATCAGCCCAGTCCCAATTCACTATTGTGTGACTAGTGTATGATTGTGTTGTATGTCTCCCCCTAGTGGACAAGTACAGAAACTGTCCACCGCTGGCCTCCAGCGGTAGCACGGCGACGACAGACCCTCTCATCAATCTCGACAGTAAGCATCACAACAGGACACTTGTTGCCCTTTCTCCAAACGTTCTTGTGGGTGAACCGATGTTTTTTTGCGACGTTTTTGTGTGACTCAGGTGACTCGCCAGATTTCAAAGCGGGCGTGCTTGCCCTGGCCAACATCCTCAAGATACAGCGGCATGACGATTACCTGGTGATGCTCAAGGTGAGGTTGAATGCGCACACCACGCTATTTCATTTCATTGAATGGGATCTTTCTCTCTCTTTTTTTTTTTTTTTCTGGTCCACCTGAAAGGCCATTCGTATCCTCATCCAAGAACGTCTTTCACCAGAGGCCATCGCTAAAGCGAGCAATAGCAGAGAGGTAAGCACAATGACAGACCAATCTGGAGGCCATTAAGTTTATGTTGCCTTTTCATGTTTTTGCTAGAATTTGCTAAAAATGGAGTAGTTCCATCCTCAACAAATGCTAAAGAGCATTAATACGTTACTCTGGACAAAAAGACAATCATTATTATGCCTTCATTTGCCACACTTCTACGTTCACATTTCTCAGTAGATTCAAAACATTTTAACTTGTGATTTACAAATGTCAGGACCCGTTAGGAATTACTTTCTAAATTCCAAAATATCTCAGTTTTCAAATTCAAGAGATAGTTTACTTATTTGCCTCTAGTTCCACATGTTTTGACCAATTCAAACTATTCAGTTTATTTTTTGACACGTTCTCAAAATTCCAATTTCTACAATAAAATCGCTCAAAAAAGATATTTGACATATTCTTCTTCTCCTTCCATATATCTTGACTTTTTCAAAACATTCAAACTTTTAAATCTCAAATTCTACATGTCAACAATTTGTTTTTAATTAGTTCAACATTTTTTATTTTATTCTTTTAAAAAGAAATGAAAGGGGACAGAAAGAAGTGAAACTTGTGATATCGGTACCTAATAAAAAAAAAAAATAATAATAATAATAAAATAACAATAATAATAATCAACACAAAATAAATGATGGTAATCAGTCAAGATGCTATCATGGTAACAATTTAAAAAATGATTCAAAAGCATGACCTTGTGCTCTATATATTTTCTTTTCCACTGATTGAGATTTTATTAAAAAAAATTAAAAATACAAATGGACTGAGATGATTTAGTTTTATAAACCAGATTGTTCCACAAACTGACACCTTGGGTTAAATACATAATTATTTTTGTTTTGTTCTGTATTTAGGTTTGGAAAAATTTGGTTCCTCTTATTTTGTACTCACGTTCCCTTTTTTAAGTTTCATTTGCATGTTTGACATGACAATTAATTTATCAGTGTTTCAGTTGAGCTTTTCAATCACAATTTCACAATGTTTACTTTACACTTAAATTTTTAAGGCAGTAAATGTCTTCTCTCCTTGTATTCAGGGTGTCCCAGTATCCTTAGACAAGCACATCTTGGGTTTTGATACTGGTGGTGAGTATCTTTATTTTTGCCAGTATTAATGTCATCGCATGCTTTGTATGTTTGCATGGAAGAACAATGTATAAAAAATGTTGCCTCCTCACTAGATGCCACGCTGAACGAAGCCGCTCAAATCCTGCGTCTGCTGCACATCGAGGAGCTGAGAGAGCTTCAGACCAGGATCAACGAAGCCATCGTAGCAGTCCAGGCCGTCATTGCCGACCCAAAAACAGACCACAGGCTGGGCAAGGTCGGCAGATGAAGACCACGAAGAAGTTCTGGTGGACTGGAGTTATTATTTGAAAGCTTGTGGTTGACATCCTTTTTCTTCGATGTGACACTTTTTTTGTGCACATTGCTTTTTTCCATTTTACAAAGACTTTGTTTCATATTGATACAGCCATTTGTTCCGATTTAGAAAGTGGCACTTTTGACTAATTTGCTTCTTGTTCCCCTTTCGTGTGCTTCCACAGAGCTGCAAATTTAAAAAATAAATGAGTCCAGTACCAAAACACTTTTTAATGTTATAAATATCACATCTTATAAAGAGGGAAAAAACGATCAGGTGGCGAGTGACTATTAGTGGTGCAGGGAAATGTTGGCATACATTGAGCTGCTGCATTCTGACACAGTGGAGGGAAGCCTTCATGATTGTAATCTGATTACATTCCTCAGTTTGGATTGGCTGGTTCCACATATTTCCTGTCTTCATGCTATGTTAAATTGAGTTCATCAACTGCTGCAAAGTAACTTGGCGTGTTGGGTGCAGCGGTTTTACAGCTCTTCACTGCTTAAACACAAATTTTAAAATGTGATATTATTCTTAGGCTTTGGTGACTACAAAAACAAACTTGTATAAAAATTTTAAAAAATCAGAAAAAAAACAAAAAACAAATGAGGTACAAAACAAATGTCCAAAACATTTAATGTGCGGTTATATCTTGGAGGGGGTGGGTGGGGGTTGATCCACAGGAAGCCGCATCCCTTTGGGAGCAACCTTTTCCTCCGACGGACACCGGGAGGGCTCGTCACACCCCCGGCTCAAAAATGGCCCCAGAACTTTAGCACCAAAGGACCATGTGGCTTGCCATTCTGCTGTTAATGATTCCCTGATGCACACAACACAACATTTTTGCAGTTGTTCACAAGATGCCAGATTTGATACCCATCACATTTGCAAGGTGAGATCAAAAACTCATAAATGCATCCCCATTATTCCTCTGACAAAAATCTTCCGAAGGTGTAAAGCAGCCTAAACAACTCACATCCTGAACAAACGACACCCAACCACTTGACTCAAGCGTGTGTTGAACAATAACAGCTTTTAAGCCATGCAGCGTGTTTCAAAGCTGTCGTGCTCACAATTACACCATACAACATCTTTTGAAGCGGCCTACTGTTATTACAGCTTTAGCCAGTGTCAAGTATACATGACATTGTGTGAGTGTGTGATAGTTGGTGTGGGGGGTGGGGGGGTTAGCAAGTTACCATCCTGTCTTTAGAGTGAGACTTCGTACTTTACAGGCGTTTATATCAGTGTATCAAAAGACACCAGCGAACGCATTCTTTATTTTCATGGACTGCAAGTAGCATTAACCTTGAAATGTTTCATCACTGGATGACACAATTGGATGGCATTGATTTAGTCATTCATCACTACAGGCACCCGAAAGAAAAAAAAAACTGACAATGTGGTAGATGAGATTAATTGGACCTGGCATATAGTTACAGAACCGTTACTTCACTTAATTTGTCTAAAAATTTTGACAGCAAAGTGATGCTTTCAGGTACGCGTTTAATACATTTTCCCATTTTAAATCAACAGAAATGCTTTTTTTTTTTGTGCTTTTTTTAAAAATGTATTTTATGTTTTTTAATCAGGGAAATAGCACTCAATAATATTGTACTATATAAAGTAATGACATTAGTTAATGAAAAATAATTCAACCATTTTTGTCACACTTTGTTTCAATTAAATATTGCGCTGCTCCTGGCATTTGCACATTGGCCATTCAGCAGAATAGTACCGACATATGGATATAAATGAAGATCAGAAATTTTAGTCGCTCCTCACTGAAGATAAAGAATATATGCCTGTGAGTATAGTCATACTATCTGTCCACATTTATTTGCAAAACAGTTGTGTCCAAATATCCATTTTAATACTTCCACTATCGATGCTAGGTACTATCAAAGTGTTTTGTATTGCGTGTTAGCATTAAGCTAGGTGACTTCAAGGCTATGCTATGCATTTGTTTTAAATACAAAAGGTGGAATTTTGTTTCCCTGTCCAGCACCTTTGTACAATAAAGCAAAGAACTGTGGAGGTGACTGCTTATACCATCTTACCTGATAGACAGTGGGGTGCTGCTATGGCGATGCCATACAGGTGAGACCTCTGCTCCGGCAAATACTCGTCAGTGAGCTTACCGCTGTCTTTGCTGACTGTGATCACACCGTCCCTGTGATGAAGAGTCGAAGCAGCAACATTTCTAGTTGAGCCAAGTTCACCGATACAATTCCAAATAAACGAAGATGCTCACCTCCTCCAGTCAGTGTAGTAGAAGTGGTTTCTGTGGAAAATCATGCTAAACGGGTAGTTGAGGTTCGGGTTTATTACTCTCCGCCCTGACCCGTCTGGGAATATACACTCTAACCGCTTAGTACCTGACACAGAGAGACGACAAACCAACCATATTGTTTAGTTTTAGTGCAGCTATAAAGCACAGTTATCTATGCATAATAAATTGATGTTGTTTATAGTAATACAGATAAATGTGTTAAATAATACATGGTGAATAGAAAAAAACAATAGCATCTTCAATCACAATATTAAGAACAAAAATGCAAATGGATCAGCCTCCCAGGTGTTTTGTTTACCTGCATCGGCCCAGCAGATGTGCCCCGAAGAAAAATCGTACGTCAGCGCGTTGGGCAAACCGATCCCGTCAGAAACCACCACCCAGCGGTTCTGACCATCCACGGACGCGCTTTCAATCTTGGGGGCCTCTCGATTCCAGTCGGTCCAGTACAGAGAACTGAAAAGGGCACAGGATGGTTTGGATTGGATCATGGATGAGTCGTTACTCCAGATAGACAACAGCAAGTGTTAACAAAAGTGAAATAAAACATTGTGGAAAATGCTTCTTAGTTAGCAGCAGGTGTTCATAATAGTTCAAGGAGGGTAATGAACCAGGGTTATATTTTTTCATTTTTCATAATTAAAATTGTGCTTTTTATTGAACATTTTATTTAAAAAAAGATCGCAGTATTGTAAAAAAAAAAAAAAAAAAAAGCTCATACTAAAAGAAGCACAATATTGTGCTTTTGTACACAACAGCAATGCATATAAACCACCTACAATCTCTAATAACAATACTGAGGCACTTACTTGCTAATGCAAGCACACATTGATCGCTTCACAAGCAAATTAGGTTCCCCTTCATCTGACAATTAGCATAGAGTTTAAACATCCATCCATCCATTTTCTTGACCGCTTATTCCTCACAAGGGTCGGGGGGGGTGCTGGCGCCTATCTCAGCTGGCTCTGGGCAGTAGGCGGGGGACACCCTGGACTGGTTGCCAGCCAATCGCACGGCACACAGAGACAAACAACCATCCACACACTCACAAGCACACCTAGGGACAATTCGGAGCGCCCAATTAACCTGCCATGCATGTCTTTGGAATGTGGGAGGAGACCGGAGTACCCGGAGAAGACCCACGCGGGCACGGGGAGAACATGCAAACTCCACCCAGGAAGGTCCGAGCCTGGACTCGAACCGGAGACCTCAGAACTGGGAAGCGGACGTGCTAACCACTCGACTACCGTGCCGCCCAGAGTTTAAACAAAGAAGGCCAAAACATCCCTAATGAAAATTAAATTACACTAATAAACTAGCCAGTAGAGGGTGCTACAAACTGCCACTGCACAAATAATGGAAATCAACCTGACTTTTTTTTTTTTAACAGATGTGGTCCTGTTAAATATTGTGAACATGACGACGACGACGGTATTGTGGCAGTTTTAATATCACGATATCACGATATTGCCCTTATTGTTACATCCCTAGCTTGTAACTCAAAACAATTGCATCTGAAATCGTCTTTCCAAAGTGAAATGTAGATGTAATTAATATGTTCAGGCATCCTCCACCTCAAAATGTTTATTCTCAATAAGAAAAACAGCACTCGATGATATTGCACTTTATAAAAACATTATTAATCATTATATGTTGTGGTGTGTCCAACTTGGCCACCAGGGGGTGTTCTTTTCTTAATATATATATATATATATATATATATATATATATATATATATATATATATATATATATATATATATATATATATATATATATATATATATATTAGAGCTGTTAAACGATAAAAATTTTTAATCAGATTAATCACATTTTAGAATTTTGATTAATCATGATTAATCACTGACTTAAAAAGGCTTTTTTTTCCCCCCCAACACATTTTGCCCAATAAATTTGAAGCGTTTTTTCGACATTTAATGTTATGAGGACGTCTTCAAAAATTTATATATACTGCACATGCTCATCCTGCTTTTTCTAGTCAATTAATTATTTACATAATTTAAAATGGGAAAAAATGAACTAAGGCATATGTAAACATTGATTAAATGCTTTACTTTAATGCATGTAGTTATGTTTATTGCTCAAACTCCAACAGCTACCTTTAACGTAACCATCCACTGTCGGCTAAAAAGGATCATCTGCGGTCAAAATTAATAGTGTGTACACTAGTGTGTACTGTGTCTGTGGTAATACAATGATTAATGCGATAATTTTTTGTGATTAATTAATTAGTTAACGCTTTAACTTTGACAGCACGAATATATATATATATATATATATATATATATATATATATATATATATATATATATATACATATATATATATATATATATATATATATATATATATGTTCTTTTTCTGCAAAACTGCTGCTTATTGGAAAGCTAATTGAGTTCAAAGCAAAACAATTGGCAAATCTGAAGGTACCAGTGTACCAAAATTCATATTAGGCTATTGAAAGAGAGCGGAATCGTAAGACTTTTTTTGCACTCAACATTTCCATTCATGAGAATCTCCGGGTAGTCGGGAATAGAATGAGTTCAGTCAGCTAATCAAAAATGCTCAGTCAGTGGGATGATCACAGCTTCGGGCAGTGTGTGTGTGTGTGTGTGTGGGTGTGTGTGTGTGTGTGATGGGGGGGGTGCTGCTGCTTTGCTTTGCTTTTCATCATCAATGATGGTTTACATGTGACTAGTAAGTAACACACACCACATGTGCTATCAAGTTACAGTTTGTGGTGGTAAATCAGTTTGAAAAACAAGGTATTTCTGAGCAGATGTTTGTCTAAGAGTGTTTACGTTCGCATGGTTCATCATCATTTCATTGCTTTTTGGTTTTTCCCCCAGTCGTGTTTACGTGTGTTGGCACATTTGCGTTTATATGCGTGTAAGCGTGACAACAGACGCACGCTCCAAAATCAAAGAGCACAAGCTGGAACATAAGCGTACACATGTGAAGCAATAGTTGCCTGTGGTCTTTGGCTTTTGGTCAAGTGACGCACACACGCACGCATACACGCATACAGTTGGCCTGAGGTCGAAAAGCTGAACAGTTACAGACATTTTAAAGCTTTAGGATTTTACTTATTGCTGTTGTGTGTAATGAAGGATTACAACACACAAACACACATTCCTCCTCTTTCTATGCCACACGCGCACACATGTGCTGATGATCTGTGATTAGCTGCACTGATGAAAAGCAGATGTTATTCCTGAAAAGCTGACTGATGACGGCCTTGAGCTCGACTCTGTTCACGAGTCCTGGCGGCCGTCACTGAGAGAGAGCACTAAAATGTGCCGGTGTCTAACAGAGAGTAAACACGTTACTAAAAAAAGGCCAGTGATTGAATTTTTATCAGCTGGTGATGGACTCGTATGGAGGCCGCCGTGTCTCCAGTGTGGAACAAACCAGACTCAACAACATGTCAGCGCTAATAAATGACATGCAGGCCTTGCTGGTGCAAGTGGATCACCTCTGGGTTGCATCACTGCGGGGTTCTTGCTGGGGCGTAGGGCTCAATAATTAGGGATAGACCGGTTATCAGCTGGCCAATTATCGGCGTCGATTATTTGGCGTTTTGACAAATATCTTTTTCCGAATCTGAAAGCTGGTATCTCACTGAGCAGTGAATGCTTGCGAACGTAGCAAATGTTCGGTTTTCGTCAGGATTTGGAAGATGTTCACAGACAGTTTTTACTTGTAAACACATTGAACATATTCAGACAATTTTTCACTGCGAAGATCTTTTGAAACCTTTTACGAACTCTGACAAAAAATAAATAAATCACAAATTAGTTGCATTCGCAATTGTGGCTTAGTGAGACAGGGAAATTTTCATTTATGGATTTATTTAAATTTCCCACTTAAAATATATATATATATATATATATATATATATATATATATATATATATATATATCCATCCATCCATTTTCTTGACCGCTTATTCCTCACAAGGGTCGCGGTATATATATATATATATATATATATATATATATATATATATATATAAATTTTGGGAACTTCCTACACTTTGCATTAAAAAAAAAAAGTAAAATAAAGAAATTATGTTGAAATTTTGGAACACTTTATTTACAGTAGTAAACCTTTGGGAACTATTTACTTGCTTGGTTTTTAATTTAGCTTAATACATGCTGATGACCCTGGATGCTCCCTGCATTTTTTGTTGTAGTTTTAAACAAATCTGTCAATTCTTTATGTATGAAAGCAAAAGAAAAAGTTGCTCTTTTTTTATTTTTATTTTTTAAAATTTTTACACAAATATTTTCTCTTTTACTGCAATTAAATACTGACTTAAAATGTCGGGTATCGGCCATTTGACTAATAATTGTTATCGGTATCAGCCTTGAAAAAAACATATTGGTCTGCCACTGTCAACCATTAATTGAATTTACAGTTTATAATAATACAGATTAATGTATTGATTTTGTTTGTTAAAAAATGCATGACCTTAAAAGTTGGTTGCATATTAACTCATTTGCTCCCAAAAACGTATAAAAAAAAGTTGTTGTTGTTGTTGTTGTTGTTTTTTTAATGTTTTAAGTGTCCCAAAGACGTACTTATATGTTTTTTTGTTTTTTTATATACTAGAACAGGGGTGTCAAACTCATATTAGCTCAGGGGCCACATAGAGGAAAATATATGACCAAGTGGGTTGAATCAGTAAAATAATGGTATATAACATAAAAACAATTGCCGTCAATTCTACGCAGATTTTTGCTATTTGTGGGCCAGTCGTAAATTACGGACCTCAGATGTAATCTATTGTTCCAAAAAAGTAACACGAAAGCCAATGGAACACAGCAACACTTTGCCTGCATGAGTTCCGGATGTGTAAAATCTACCTGTTTTGGATATATATTGTAGGTGTTACTCCACAAAAACGAACACCCTTGAAACCAGAGTAACGATAAGTCTTGAACGCAAACGACAGGACCACGTCTTGATTTTTACTATTTAATAAAAACAACAAATAATAATACAAGTACGTCCAAAAAAGGTCAAATCGTCTGGTCAGAAAACTATGTCGCTTCTATCATGAGCTGGTTTCATCTGTCCTATATCCGGCTTGTTGCCGTTCTAACTAAGCACATTCGTGAGTCACGTGACGCTGCAAACAAATAGTTCCAATAAAGGAATAAACAATTTATCTCTTTGTACTTTTAAACAAATACATTTGAATATATTCAATGCATAAAATAATATTCACCATTAATTTTAACAAAATTGTCCAATATGCAAAGGTGTAAATATGACTAGCGACAATATACAATATGTAGAACACACTACTAATTAACCAATACACAATTGGCTCCTACATATATTGTTCCCAGAATGCAATGTATGACGCAGTTAATGAAGTTATAAGTACATTACTTCTTGTCATATGTATTTGTGTTACCAGTAATTGAATTTGTCAGTCTATGATTTTTTGTATTTTATTATTTTTTTTAAAGAAAAATTTAAACAAACTGTAGGATGATTCCGTGTACAAGTTGCATTGCTTATCTGAGGAATGCTTGTGAAATTACGATTTAATGTTTTGATTGTGGCCGGCTGATTTATTTGTCAGGCATTACATTTTTTTTTTTTTTTTTTACTTTACAAAATCATATTGCGGGCCTGATTATGTTTGACACCCCTGTGCTAGAGATGAAGCCTCTCAAATGCAAAGAACAGTTGAAGACATGGTAGTTATTACACAAACGGTCAGCAGGTGGCAGCAGAGCAAAGGAGATCAACCAGGGCCATGTTGAAAAAAAGCTCAATTACAAATCTAAATTGATTTGTGAAACTTGATTAAACTTAGCTATATTGTAATGCCAATTTCTGCAAAACGGAAACAGATAGAAACATACTTTTTTTTCATTATGAAAGAAGAGACTTTAATCTTTCTTTTGATAGGTTCCATGTTTTATGTTATAGCAATAGAACACAATTTTCTGTGGACCTTGCAAAATCAGTCAGAATCCAGTAAAACAGCCGGGAGTGAACGGGATTGCTTCTGTGAAAATGGCTGGGAGCGAATGAGTTAAATCGTATTCACAAAATTGAAGAATAAACCTTTACAACTAGATTATTTATGAAAATTGTTCAGCCTGACTGAAGAGGTTGAGTAAGAGGAAGAAAGTGAACCTTACCCCGTGGATGAGACCACGATGATGGCCCGGGGGTTGACCAAGTCGGTGTCAAAAAGCGTCCTTCGATCGCTGCCGTCCAAGTTGGACCTTTCGATCAGGTCGGGGTTGGAGTCCACCCAGAACATCAGCCTTCGGTTGACATCCAGAGCCAAACCCTCTGGACTGACCAGATCTACGAGGAGCAGATCAGTTTAAAAAAAGAAAAATCCCAAAACATGAGCCAGTGCGTGTGTGATCACTCACTTGAGTTGATGAGAATCTCTGGCTCAGCTCCTGGCACCATTGAAGCTCTATTAATGGTCCGTGCAGACAAATCTGTCCAATAAACTTGATTCTGCTTGCAGTCATAAGACAAACCAACAACTATGGAGCCCTGCACACACACACATGGAAACATTATCATTGGATGGATCATATTTTTAAATCATTCACGGCAAAAATGTCCATCTGGGCATTTACATGCAGCGTCAATAGTGTCCTTGACTGGCTCGCGTCAAGCCTGGTCCCATTGAGAGGAAGTGCTCCTATTTTCTGTCCCTGTGCATACAGCAGTGTGATATCAGCGTTTGGAGGAGGGGTCACATCCGGGCGGGGTAATGGCCGCACGGTTGGCGGGGCCACTGAGGGAAGGCCTGCAACAAATGGGGGGTAAAAATGGTCACGCATATCAGGAGGTTTTGCCACATGATGCAGCGGGGATGATCCAATGCTCACATGCAGGCTTGACGACATCATTTGACCGAGTGCCGGGAACTTCTCGCCCATCCTGGTCCACACACCAGCAGTAGGTGGTCTCCCCGTAGCACTGGACTGGTCTGAGAGGACAGAGAAGATGGGGTGATACTGTGAAGAATTTGTACTTTGTTACTGTATTTAAGTATATATTTTTGTTTTTTTACTTTGAAAATGGATGCTACTTTGTTTAGTATTTTTCTTAATGTCTATATCAGGGATCTGCAAAATATTATTTACATGAATTAATAATTAAATAAAAAAAATAACAATTAAATATTTTAAAAATGTCAGAGTCCGAAGTTGTCAGAAAAAGAGAGGTAAAAGGTGGATAAAAAAAAAAAAATTTTAATAGATAAAAATGTCCAAAAAGTAAGGGGAAAAGCAGAAAATTAGCAGAAAATGTACATGAAATGTAACCATAAATGTAGTTTTAAAAACAAAGGAAGAAGTAAAAACTTTTTCAAATTCAAGTTCAGTTAAAAAAGTAACCATAAAATGTACAAAAACAAAGGAAGAAATAAAACATAAAATGTCCACAAAACTGCCAAAAATGTCAGAAAATTGATAGCAAAAAAGGCAGAAAAAAATGTAAAAAAAATAAAAATAAAAAATAGCTATAAAATGCCCAAAAAGGGAGGAAGAGAGGCAGAAAAATACCATAAGTCCATAAATTACCAAAAATGTCAAAAAGTTGATAGCCAAAAAGGCAGAAATAAAAGGTAAAAAAAATAGCCATAAAATGTCCAAAAAAGGAAGAAGAGAGGCAGAAAATTACGAGTATGTCCATAAAATTGCCTAAAGAAAATTGTCTACAAATTGGATGCTGCTCTCATATTTTTGTGTTGTGATGCAGCTTTAATTAGCTCTTGGGCCCTCAATTCATTGGACTAACACACTATTTCATTCATCACAATGTAAAAATGTTTTGCAGCTCCATACAGATTGTTGATTATTAATTTGGCCTAAAATGGCTCTTTTGACAATAAAGGTTGCTGACCCCTGACCTATACAGAGCTACATACTGTATTTAAGGTGTGAAAATGTTTCTGCTTAAGGCCACCAGGGTGTTGAAGGGCTTTTCCGTGCTGTGACAACAAAGCGCTCTAAAGCAGAAAATATGCGGCCAACATGCTTGCTGTCAAAGTCAGACTTAAAAAAAAAAAGCCCCAATCTTTGAACTTCTGCCTGTCTTTGCATGGCGAGCGCACACTTGCAGCCTACAACAAGGCGCTCCAACTTGGACAATCCCATTTTCAGGGTGTAGGCATAGCTAGCTTACTAATTGCAATTGCGCCAGATAACCACAGATGCAAATGAAGGCGCTCAAGTTTGTGGGGTAAACAAATCTCTAAATTCTTTAAGTTCAGAATGTGAGTACTTTTGTCAACTACATAACTGGCTCGTATAATGTGAATGAGGAAGTACCTGAATTGTCCATCTGGCTCACACTGGGGCAAGTATTGTTGCGGCTCTGGCTTCCCACCATAATGCTCCATTAAACTGCTCCTCCAGCGCTCGCACACACTCTCGGGCCGCTCAGTCGGAGTCACGTGGACTGCATGAGACACGGCAGCAAAGCTAAATATCTCTGTTTGGATTTATTGTCATCCCTTGAGCTTTTTCTAATGGTGTCTGTGTAGATTTGCGGTCATCCAGGTCATGATGATCTACCAAGGTTACATCGAGGCAACTTGACTCTTGTTGTTATGGAACATGCTTCAACTTAAATCCAAACGGCTTCTTCAGTTCTACATTTAACATGTGGAGTGTTTTCCCTCATGTCTGTGGTGAGTGGTCGCGATAGGGTTCTCTTGATGTGCACTATAAAAATAGCTGGGTGAAAAATAACGGAGTTTGGGTCAAAATTATACCCACCCGCTACTTGGGTGAATTTGACCTAACTTTCTGGGTCATTTTGTACAAAAGAACCCCTTAAAATTTGGGTCATTTTGTATCATGAATAAATCCAGTAGGTTGGGTTAAATTGACCCAAGTAGTGGGTTGCTCCCATTTTGACCCCTCCAAAAAATAACGTAATGTTTTGTGCTAAATGAAAAAGCGAAAAAGTTGGGTTGGTGCCTTTTTGACCCATCCCGGGTTATTTTTGGCCAAACTGTTTCTACAGTGTCGACTCTACTTGGATCAATGGGTCGTTTTGTACAAAACAACCCCCAGAAAATTGGGTGATTTTGTAAAAAGAAACCCAGAAAGTTGGGTCAAATTGACCCAAGTAACCGGTCAGTCCCGCTTTGACCAAAATACATATTTTTCTATAATAAAATCATTAAACTATGTGTGTGTATATATATATATATATATATATATATATATGTGTGTGTGTGTGTGTGTGTGTGTGTGTGACTAATCGTGTGTGGTGTCCCGTTGTTGAAACACACACACTTTGTCTTTCCTTTGTGTTTACCTTGTAAAATCCCTCCAATAACTCACTTTATTTGAGAACATTAAAAGCTGCAGCTGGTTCTCATGAAAGACTGCATATGTGTCAAGATGGAGCGAAGGAGGATGATAATGGTTGTTTGTAAATATGACATGTAGAAAAGCGGAAAAAATTGTCAGGTGACAACAACCTTTGAGGAAAGAGGTATCACCCTCAAAAAGGGTTTGCTTATAGTTTGGTTGCCAAGGAAATCGTCCATCCATCTTCCCACAAGTCAACTCTGAAGATGTTTGGACAGTCGTAAAAGTAGTTTACAGCAAGAACTGCTTTTAGCCAACATGTGTGCATGTGTGTGTACCTCAAAGAGAGGTTGAGTGAGGCCATTATGGCAAAGAGTAAAACATCCAAGAGGGCATGAAATGTGTAGCTCAAGAATGGTCTCAGCTTACCAGGACTGTCACAATCTATAGGAGAAACGCCATGTGGAGTTCTTGTTCCTGCTCTCTCTTGACCGTTGCTGTCCACACACCAACATTGACCAATGGAACCATGGCACTACATGAAGAGATGAGAATGATTTGATATGATAATGCAAGCGATAATGGAAAAGCATGTTAAGAACAGTTAATAAAAATGTAAGTGAAAAGTGATTTGTATCTATAAAAAAAAGACAAATGTATAGAACCTTCTTGAATGTACCTGTTGTGGAGTGTATTGTCCATTAGCATCACAATGCGGTACAAAGACTCCCACTAGTGGATAACCTTCTGGACCGGTGGTCTGTACTCTTGCTCTGTGGTGTTCACAGTGAGTTTGTGGACGTGGATCTGAAAATTGGATTGACAGAATGGAAAGAAGAAGCATTGTTGAAATGTCTATCAAAATATTCAAGAAAATGAAAGTGAAAAAAAAAAAAAAGCTTTCTGCTCAGATTCTATTTCTTACCCGGTCTCTCACAGTCGAAGGGTGCTGTACCAGGTGGAGTTCTTGTTCCAGGTCTTTCCTGTCCTTGGCTGTCCACACACCAACAATGTCCAGTAGAGCTGTGACACTGAAATGGCAATAACCTTTCAAAAAAACAAATCATACGGTAATGGCATTATGTCTCTAGTTTAAGAAGTGCTTACCTGTTGAGGTATGTACCGTCCATTAGCATCACATTGAGGTACGAAGGCTCCCAATATGGGATGCCCCTCTGGACTGGTGGTCTGTACACGGTCTCTGTGGTGCTCACAGTGGCTTTTAGGACGTCCTAGCAGATGCAATTCATATAATACATTGGATGGTAATTTTATTTAATACATAAATTCTCACATATACACATTCAAGTTAAGACCTTGTTTGTCACATTCAATGGGTGTTGCACCAGGAGGAGTTCTGGTTCCAGGTCGTTCCTGTCCTTGGCTGTCCACACACCAACAGCGTCCACTGGAACCGTGACACTAGTACAAACGTCATGTTTCAGTCCAACCATTCTTCCATCCATAGTTAGAAAATATCAATATACTGTTGAAGGGATTGTGCTGATCTGGTTGGCCAAACATTCTTGTTCACTAGCATGATAGAAAGGCTAAAAGCTTTAAAAAGAATGGTTCTACTCATGATCTAAAAAAACAAACAAAACAAAACGAAGCCCATCTGTGAGGGTAATGTCACCGAAGGTAATGTCATGGTTTGCAACCCAATTAAAAATCCTTCATCCTGTTTGCAAGACACACTGCCAAAACAAGAAGGGAGTTAATCAGAGGCACAAAGTGGAAGGTTTTAGTTTGGCCGAGTCAATCTCCAGACCTAAACCCTATAGAACATTGATATACATACACACACCACACACATATAAATAAATAAATAAATAAATATATATATATATTATATATATAATTACAAATAAGGTAGACAACAACTAAAGGTGAATGTTTGAAAAATCATCACAAAGGAAGAATGCCAAAGTTCAATTATATCAATGGTTCACAGACATGTTGTAGTTATTACAAGTAAAATATCCAATCCATCCATCCATCCATTTAATACCGCTTATGGGAGGTCGGGTCGCGGGGGCAGCATCTTTAGGAGGGAAACCCAGACCTCCCTCTCCCCAGCCACTTCAACCAACACTGCCGGCGGGATCCCAAGGCGTTCCCAGGCCAGTCGAGAGACATAGTCTCTCCAGCGTGTCCTGGGTCGTCCGCGGGGCCTCCCAGGGAAGCGTCCAGGAGGCACCCGAACCAGATGACCGAGCCACCTCAGCTGGCTCCTCTCAACGCGGAGGAGCAGCGCCATCCCTCCCGGATGACCGAGCTTCTGACCCTATCTCTAAGGGAGAGCCCGGACACACTGCGGAGGAAACTCATTTCGCTTGTATCCAGGATCAGCTCGTGACCATAGGTGAGGGTTGGAACGTAGATCGACCGGTAAATCGAGAGCTTTGCCTTTTGGTTCAGCTCTTTCTTCACCACGACAGATCGATACAGAGTCCACATCACTGTAGACGCTGCACCGATCCGCCTGTCGATCTCCCGCTCCATTCTGCCCTCACTCGTGAGCAAGACCCCAAGATACTTGAACTCCTCCACTTGGGGCAGGATCTCATCCCCGACCCGGAGAGGGCTAGCCACCCTTTTCCGACTGAGGACCATGGTCTCGGATTTGGAGGTGCTGATCTTCATCCCCTGCGATTGGTTGGCAACCAGTCCAGAGTGTCCCCCGCCTACTGCCCAGAGCCAGCTGAGATAGGCGCCAGCAGCCCCCGCGACCCTTGTGAGGAATAACCGGTCAAGAAAATGGATGGATGGATGGATGATCTTCATCCCAACTGCTTCACACTCGGCTGCGAACCGCTCCAGTGAGAGTTGGAGATCCCGACTTGAAGCCAACAGCACCACATCATCTGCAAAAAGCAGAGATGCTATGCTGAGGCCACCAAACCGAAACCCCTCAACGCCTCGGCTGTGCCTAGAAATTCTGTCCATAAAGTTATGAGCAGAATTGGTGACAAAGGGCAGCGTTGGCGGAGTCCAACCCTCACTTGAAACGAATCCGACAATGCCGGCAATGCGGACCAGACTCTGACACCGGTCGTACAGGGACCGCACAGCCCGTATCAGGGGGCTCGATACCCCGTACTCCCGAAGCACCCCCCACAGGACTCTCTGAGGTCATGGTCGAATGCCTTCTCCAAATCCACAAAACACGTGGACTGGTTGAGCGAACTCCCCCGCACCCTCGAGGATCCTGCTGAGGGTGTAGAGCTGGTCCACTGTTCCACGGCCAGGACGAAAACCACACTGCTCCTCCTGAATCCGAGATTCGATTTCCCGACGGACCCTCCTCTCCAGCACCCCTGAATAGACCTTACCAGGGAAGCTGAGGAGTGTGATCCCTCTATAGTTGGAACACACCCTCCGGTCCCCACCACCCCGGTCTGCCAATCCAGAGGCACTGTCCCCGATCTCCATGCGATGTTGTAGAGTCGTGTCAACCATGACAGGCCCACAACATCCAGAGTCTTTAGGAACTCTGGGCGGATCTCATCCACCTCAGGACGCCGGATGGTGGACCAGAATTTCCTCGAAGCCGTCCGGAAGTCGTTTTCTATGGCCTCACCGAACTCCTCCCATGCCCGAGTTTTTGCCTCAGCAACTGCCGGAGCCGCGTTCCGCTTGGTCAGCCGGTACCTGTGAGCTGCTTCCGGAGTTTCACAGGCAAAAAAGGCCCAATAGGACTCCTCCTTCAGCTTGACGGCATCCCTTACCGCTGGTATCCACCAACGGGTTCGAGGATTGCCGCCACAACAGGCACTGACCACTTTACAGCCACAGCTCCGATCGGCCGCCTCAACAATGGAGGCGCCTAACATGGCCCATTCAGACTCAATGTCCCCCGCCTCCCCCGGGACAAGGGAGAAGCTCTGCCGGAGGTAGGCATTGAAACTCTTTCTGGCAGGCGATTCCGCCAAACGTTCCCAGCAGACCCACACAATACGTTTGGGTCTGCCAGGTCAGACGGGCATCTTCCCCCACCAACGGAGCCAACACACCACCAGGTGGTGATCATTTGACAGCTCCGCCCGTCTCTTCACCCGAGTGTCCAAAACATGCGGCCGCAAATCCGACAACACGGCTACAAAGTCAATCATCGAACTGTAAAATATTTGCAATTAAATATTCTCATTCACATCTACTTTAAGTCTACCAGTTCCAACATCTTTTCTCTCCTTAAAATTTGGTGGCCTCTTACAAAGAATTGTATTTTCTAAAAAGTTACATTAAATGTACGAGGAAGCTGCATTGCAAAAGTAGAATATGGCTCATTCTGACTCAATATCCTGTGAACCAGTTAAGGAAGTGGGAGTTTAAGATCAGACAGGAGACTGTCACAATTCCTTCTATTGATGACTGATAAAGACGTGCTTGAGACTTATTGTCCTTATTTACCTGTTGAGGTGTGTACTGTCCATTAGCATCACACTGAGGTACAAAGACTCCCAATATGGGATAACCCTCTGGACTGGTGGTCTGCACGCTGTCTCTATGCTGCTCACAGTGGCTTTTAGGACGTTCTAGAGATTACATTCCGAAGTTACGCATGGATTGTAAGTACAAGAACCAATAGCAAAATCATCTAATGTAAACCTTTGCGGTTTAACTTTAGCACCTGGTTTGTCACAGTCGAAGGGTGTTACACCAGGAGGAGTTCTCGTACCAGATCTTTCTTGTCCTCGGCTGTCCACACACCAACAATGTCCACTAGAACCGTGACACTAAAATACACCATATGTTTTAGTCCCATAGGTGATACACAGAATACATAACACATCAAATTGTCGAGAAAGTACCTGTTGAGGAGTGTACTGTCCGTTAGCATCACACTGAGGTACAAAGGCTCCCACTAATGGATAACCCTCTGCATTGGTGGTTTGAATACTGTCTCGGTGTTGCTCACAGTGGCTTTTAGGACGCTCTAGAAATCACATCGTTAACTTATACTTCAAATGAAAATGTAAAAAAAGTCATCAGAGTGTGAAGACAAGTTAAACTTTGGCACCTGGTTTATCACAGTCGATGGGAGTTACACCAGGAGAAGTTCTAGTTCCAGATCTTTCTTGTCCTTGGGTGTCCACACACCAACAATGTCCACTAGAACCATGACACTGGAATACACAATTTGTTGTAGTCAGATTGCTGATATGCAGAAGACACAATGCCTCAACTTGTCTAGAATTGTACCTGTTGAGAAGTGTACTTCCCATTAGCATCACATTGAGGTATGAAGTATCCCACTAATGGATACCCCTCTGGACTGGTGGTCTGTATGCTGTCTCTGTGCAACTCACAGTGGCTTTTATCACGCTCTAGAGCACATTGCAAAGTTAAACTTGAATTGAAAACATAAGCGCCAACATAGAGCATAAACACAATGAGATATGCTTTGGCACCTGGTTTGTCACAGTCGATAGGCGTTGCACCAGGAGGCGTTCTAGTTCCAGGTTTTTCTTGTCCTTTGTTGTCCACACACCAACAATGTCCACTAGAACCGTGACACTAAAATGAACAATATATTACGTTACGTTTTAGTCGTATTGGTGAGATACAAAATATCCATATAATAATTGAAATTGTCTCGAATGTACCTGTTGAGGAGTGTACTGTCCGTTAGCATCACACTGAGGTACAAAGGCTCCCACTAATGGATAACCCTCTGCACTGGTGGTTTGAATACTGTCTCGGTGTTGCTCACAGTGGCTTTTAGGACGCTCTAGAAATCACATCGTTAACTTATACTTCAAATGAAAATGTAAAAAAAGTCATCAGAGTGTGAAGACAAGTTAAACTTTGGCACCTGGTTTATCACAGTCGATGGGAGTTACACCAGGAGAAGTTCTAGTTCCAGATCTTTCTTGTCCTTGGGTGTCCACACACCAACAATGTCCACTAGAACCATGACACTGGAATACACAATTTGTTGTAGTCAGATTGCTGATATGCAGAAGACACAATGCCTCAACTTGTCTAGAATTGTACCTGTTGAGAAGTGTACTTCCCATTAGCATCACATTGAGGTATGAAGGCTCCCACCAGTGGATAACCCTCTGGACTGGTGGTCTGTATACTGTCTCTGTGTTGCTCACAGTGGCTTTTAGGACGTTCTACAAAACACATTGTAAAGTTATACTTGAGTTGAAAACTTAACCATCATATCGCATAAACACCACAAGAGTTAGCTTTGGCACCCGGTTTGTCACAGTTGATGGGTATTGCACCAGGAGTGGTTCTAGTTCCAGGTCTTTCTTGTCCTCGGCTGTCCACACACCAACAATGTCCATTAGAACCGTGACACTAAAATACATGGGCTAATGTGCTTTAGGCTCGCAGATGATGCACAGAAAACATATTGCGTCAAACTGTCGAGAAAGTACCTGTTGTGGTGTGTAGTGTCCGTTCGCATCACACTGAGGTACAAAGGCTCCCAATATGGGATAACCCTCTGGACTGGTGGTCTGAATACTGTCTCTGTGTTGCTCACAGTGGCTTTTAGGACGCTCTAGAAATTACACTGTTCAGTTAAACTTCAAATGAAAATATAAAAAACTCAGAGTGTAAAGACAAGTTAAACTTTGGCACCTGGTTTGTCACAGTCGAAGGGTGTTACACCAGGAGGAGTTCTCGTACCAGATCTTTCTTGTCCTTGGCTGTCCACACACCAACAATGTCCAGTCGAACCATGACACTAGAATACACAATTTGTTTTAGTCAGATTGATGATATACAAAAGACACAATGCCACAAATTGTCTAGAATTGTACCTGCTGAGGAGTGTACTGTCTGTTCGCATCGCACTGAGGTACGAAGGCTCCCACTAATGGATAACCATCTGCACTGGTGGTCTGTATACTGTCTCTGTGCAACTCACAGTGGCTTTTACGACGCTCTAGAGATAACATTGCAAAGTTAAACTTGAATTGAAAATATAACAGAGCATAAACACAATGAGATATGCTTTGGCACCTGGTTTGTCACAGTCGATAGGTGTGGCACCAGGAGGAGTTCTAGTTCCAGGTTTTTCTTGTCCTTTGTTGTCCACACACCAACAATGTCCACTAGAACCGTGACACTAAAATGAACAATATATTACGTTTTAGTCGTGTTGGTGAGATACTAAATATCCGTATAATAATTGAAACCGTCTCAAATGTACCTGTTGAGGAGTGTATTGTCCGTTAGCATCACACTGAGGTACGAAGGCTCCCACGATTGGATAACCCTCTGGACTGGTGGTCTGTACACTGTCCCTGTGCTGCTCACAATGGCTTTTAAGACGTTCCGGTTCTTCTATTACATTGATTGAACAATACAGTTTATGATTTAAAAAATATAAGACAGCAGTACTCTGTTATTGTACTGTATACTATACATATTGTGAAGGATTTGGCTTTTGCACACCTCGTTTGTCACAGTCAGTGGGTGTTGTACCAGGTGGCGTTCTGGTTCCCAATCTTTCTTGTCCTTGGCTGTCTACACACCAACAATGTCCAGTAGATCCATGACACTGAAATGGACAACAACATTTAATAAAACATATCATACAGTAAACTCCAATATTAAAGAATTTACCTGTAGAGGTATGTAATGTCCTTTGGAATCACACTGAGGTACAAAGGCCCCTACGAGTGGATAACCTTCTGGACTGATGGTCTGTACGCTGTCTCTGTGCTGCTCGCACTGGCTTTTCGGTTGCTCTGGAGACGATAACGCAAAGTTATATAATCAATGGCAATATTAGGAAACAAAGTTATTCTAGGAAAATGTTTAGCTTTGGCACCTGGTTTGTCACAGTCGAAGGGTGTTACACCAGGAGGAGTTCTGGTACCAGGTCTTTCTTGTCCTTGACTATCCACACACCAACAATGTCCAGTAGAGCCGTGACACTAAAATACACATTAGGTCTTAGTCTCAACAAAACCATATAAAAGACATAATAAAGCTTCAATCATATTTACCTGTTGTGACGTATATTCTCCGTTTGCATCACACTGAGGCACGAAGGCCCCAACTACAGGATAACCTTCAGGACTGGTGGTTTGCACATGGTCTCTGTGACGCTCACAGTGGGTTTTTGCATGATCTGGTTCTTCTGGTTGTGAAAGATAGACAGAGATCTTGTTGTGTAAAAATATCTGGATTCTTTTAAGTACTGAAATATCTGTTTATTTTGCTGTGTACTCACTTTAGAGTTGGACTAAATGCTGACCCTTTTCTTATCACAACCATGCACATGCAGGTGTTTATAGTAATTATATCCCCCCCCCCCCCTTTTTTTTTCCCACCAAACATTTTAAAGTAATCACCTGATGAGCTCATGGGAGCACCACTTACAAGTTGATGCCTGTTTGAGTTGAGGAATGACGAAGTAAGCTCAATGTTGAGCAAGGAACGCCTCGTGACATAATGAAACAATACATCTGCTGCAGTGCTTCTTATACTGCCAAGAGCACGACAGTTTAACAACTTGGTCCATCTTCCCGTGTGTAGTTTTAACTTCTCTCACCTGGTTTGTCACAGTCTGTGGGTGGTGCACCAGGTGTAGTTCTGGTCCCGGGTCTTTCTTGTCCCTGGCTGTCCACACACCAACAATGCCCAGTAGAACCATGACACTGTGATGCATGGGTGTTGTTAATTTGGTGAAGATGACATTGAAGTGTTAGATGGAATCAAATGTTAAATCTTCTTCTGACCTGCAGTGGTGTGTACTGGCCACTAGCATCACACTGAGGTACAAAGGCTCCCACGATTGGATAACCTTCTGGACTGGCAGTCTGCACGCTGTCTCTGTGGTGCTCACATTGGCTTTTAGGGCGCTCATCTATGACATTTTAGAGAGTGGAAAGCACAAGAATTGTCACAACAACAAAACTTCCAGCATATAATCAATGACGGTGACAACAAAAATGTGCTTCTGCTCAAACTCGGTTTCGTACCCGGCCTCTCACAGTCGATGGGAGTTGTACCAGGTGACGTTCTGGTTCCACGTCTTTCCTGTCCTTGGCTGTCCACACACCAACAATGTCCAGTAGAGCCGTGACACTAAGATAAACAAGATTTAAAAACATATGATAAACATATTGCGTCTACAATTTAAAAAGTGCTTACCTGTTGTGGTGTGTACTGTCCGTTAGCGTCACACTGAGGTACGAAGGCTCCCACAAGAGGATAACCCTCAGGACTGGTGGTCTGAACACTGTCTCTGTGCTGCTCACACTGGGTTTTAGGTTGTTGTGGTTTCTCTGGTTGGTTTAGAATTTGAAATGATGACAATACATGTACATGTCGCAGAGCTTTATTAGGTGCTTTCCTCACCATGTCTGTCGCAGTCTGTTGGTGCCATACCAGGAGGAGTTCTGGTTCCCGCTCTCTCTTGCCCCCTATTGTCCACACACCAACAATGTCCAGTGGAACCATGGCACTGTGAATAAGTAATCAATCTCTTGAGATCCACTTTTTGATCAGTGGTCAAAAATCAATTTTTGGCTCTCATTACCCACCTGTAGTGGTCTGTATCGTCCATCAGAGTCACATTGAGGGATAAAAACCCCAACAGGCCCACTCTGTAGATTGTCTCTGTGCTGCTCACACTGGCTTTTAGCGCCATCTGTCTGCCCTACAGACAAGTATGAATGATAATTAGGCCATTTCTTTAAAGGAGTGTACAGCGTCTGAAGAAAATTAATGCTTGTATGACACTACTATTACACTACTTCTAGAGCGCATTTGTGAGAGAGGTCCTCGAATGTTAGGGAGAGTTGTTGTTTTTTTTGTTTTTTTGTTTTTTTTTGGGGGGGGGGGGGGTCTTAGAGTGTTTCAAACTCAAAATAAAGTGGAAAATATACAACAACAACAACAAACAAGGTTATCATTTTGAACAGTAAATATCTTGTCTTTGTAGTGCATTCAATTGATTGTGAGTTGAAAAGGATGTGCAAATCATTGTATTGTTTTTCTTAACATTTTACACAATGTCCCATCTTCGTTTGTATTAGCCAACATGTAAATACACAGAGGAACATACTCATGGCAAGATAACTGACCTTGTTGGGAGCAGATGAAACCATCTCCATGGAAACCATTTTGACACTGACAATGGAAGGATCCAAGGCTGTTGGTGCATCTCGCATTGATTTGGCATGGAGAGGACCTACATTCATCCATATCTGAAGACATACAGTAATAGAGGAACATTAATTTGTAATATGTGCTAATGTATTGTAACAGATACTGGATGGACAGATAGCTATAGATTATAGCTATATTGTCTCTGTAATTTTGAACCAATAAAAAAAGACAACACAGAGAGAGAGCGTGCTCATAAAAGTTCAGAAAAAGTTCAGTTGGCTGACTTAATTTGAGTCAGTGAAAAACAACAAAAATCACAGAAATGTAGGGCCATTATGATGATGATGTCATCCTATTTCACGATGTCTAAGTTCTGTATTCAAGTGAAATGCCATTAGAATGCCGTAATGTACAATACAGTACAATTCCAAGACGTTAATATTGTATGGTGACTAATTTAAATGCCAGTGACTAAATCCTAAAAGGTTAATAGTACACATTCATGAAGAATCCAATCTTCAACATACTGTATATGTTGTATCTAACAACTCACCCACACATGTACGTCCGTCAAAGCCAAATTCATAGCCGCTCTGGCACTGGCAGCGATGGCTACCAGGCAAGTTGATGCATTGCGAATGAGCCCCACATGTGGACAAGCCCTCCGCACACTCGTCGACATCTAACCAGAGAGAGAGAGAGAACATGTCAACCCAAGAACGTGCCTGTCCATATGTGAGTGCAAACACCTGGGGCCATGGCGCCATTCTTAGTACAGTACAAGACATTGTGATTATGCGGTCATGGAAAGACACTAAGGCCCATCCATGGGAACCGAGGCAGAGCCTGGGGCTTTCCTAGTGCTGTCAGCAGGGGACACGCAGATAACGCTGAGCTAATGACAGGGCACGGACGAGCTTAAAGCAATGGAAGTCCCTGTTAATTAGATCATTAAACATAAGGAGGAGGTGGGGCAGACAAGGAGGAGGAGAAGAGGGAGTGATGATTCCTTCCATACACACTGGATGGGCACATGTTGAAAACTTTGCCGCAGCGCCTTGAACTGTCTTTGTGCATGTTTGGTGAGCTGTCGTGGGGAGTACAAACATTTCAAGTAGCTGTACTTTACTTGAGTATTTAATTTTCTGATTACCGGTACTTGTTCTTACTACGGTTGAAATCAGCTGTCTATACTTTCTTTACTTTGACAAAGTAGGTTTGTTCCTTGTTTTTTATTTTTTATTTTTTTATTTTATTTTTTTATTTTATTTTTTTATTTTTTTTACCTCGGCGGATGATGACAAAATGTAAAAAAAAAAGTCGTAAATAGAGAGAAGTAAAGTCAAGCGTAGCTGTGATTTTGAATGATTTAGATCTTGAGAAATTATAAGGCAGAAAAAAAACAGGAAGAGCTGCAACACGGAGGAATGTTAACCAAGGAACATTAATGATAATGCAACAGAGATTGTTTTTAAAATGTTATTGGCTACAAGAAATGACTTGATGCGAATGCGTTGCATTTTGAGGCAGATGAAAAACCTTCCAGCATTTAAAAAATAAATAAATAAAAAATCCACCTAATCTAAAAAATAAAACCATACACTTAAGGTGTATTTTTTGTTGTTATTTAACTAATGTAACATCTTTGTTTCAGCAAAACAACTTTTCTCATTAGTTATTGTAACATATTGTTTTCAATGTAGTTGTTACGTTAGCTAAGAGAAAATAAGTTAAGAGAACAAAACAATTATGTGTGCAAAACAATATGAAAGTTAATACATGCATTCTATATAATTGACCCTAAAAAAAAAAACTTGTACATAAGTACATTTCAGAGTCTATTTACATATATTTTTACTAGGTATGAGCGAGTACCATACCAGGTATCGGTGTCGGTGCCAATACCCGCCTTATTTTAAGGTATCGGTACTAGCAAAGGCAGCCAATACACGTATCGGCTGCCCTCTTGTGGTCATATTCCGATCAGGAACTAGAAATTATAAATTAAATCTTAATTTCATGCAATTTTAAGGAAAATGCTATATTGGGACATATGGGTGTTTCTTTACAATTATATATATATATATATATATATATATATATATATATATATATTTTTTTTTTTTTTTTTAATGTTATGTACCAAAAGTACTAGTGGTATCGGCACTTGAGTACTGAAGAGTTGAGTATAGTACTCGTATCAGTATCGTTCTGAAAAAAAGTTGCATCAAACATCTCTAATTTGGACCTTTACTTAAGTAGAGGGGGCGGCACGGTAGTCGAGTGGTTAGCACGTCTGCTTCCCAGTTCTGAGGTCTCCGGTTCGAGTCCAGGCTCGGACCTTCCTGGGTGGAGTTTGCATGTTCTCCCCGTGCCCGCGTGGGTCTTCTCCGGGTACTCCGGTCTCCTCCCACATTCCAAAGACATGCATGGCAGGTTAATTGGGCGCTCCGAATTGTCCTTAGGCGTGCGTGTGAGTGTGTATGGTTGTTTGTCTCTGTGTGCCCTGCGATTGGCTGGCAACCAGTCCAGGGTGTCCCCCGCCTACTGCCCAGAGCCAGCTGAGATAGGCGCCAGCAGCCCCCGCGACCCTTGTGAGGAATAAGCGGTCAAGAAAATGGATGGATGGATGGATTACTTAAGTAGAGGGATTGATTAAATCACTACTTTTACTTCCACCAGTTTTTGTTTTGTTTTTTAACATTAGCATCTTAACAAAGGTAAAAAGTGTGAGAACGTGTGTATGGCTATTGCCCATGAAGAAATATAGATGGAGATTCCGTTACGTACCGTAACAGTTGTGTCCATCCCCTCTGAAACCAGTTCCACATCGGCACTGGAAAGCCTTGTCCTCCAGTGGGATGCACTGGGCAGTCGTGTCACAGTCGTGGCTTCCATCATAGCAGGGGTTCACCAACTCTGGTCCTGTCAACCCCGCTGAAGCAAAACAAGAAAAACATTGGTTGTAAATCAAGATTGTAAATAAATGAAACATTTTTTGGCTATATTTTTTGCTTTAATTCAATGAATAATAGAGCATAGCATCATAATACAGACAACCGATATGCTGTAGTTGGAGATGGCCTCAGCTCCTCACTAAGCAGCAATAATATTAGTCGTTCTTCGCAAAGGATAAAGAATATATGCCTGTGAGTGTTGTTATACTACTTGTTTCTTAAGGTACCACTGTATTTGCGGTTCAGCGTTTGTGATGACACCTTTTCGCTGATTTTTTGTTTTGTTTTTCGTTTTATATATCCAGCATAATTCACTGAAAACTCCACCCTATATCCACTGTTTTTGTGCTCCAACTTGTGAAAGTTGGGGGCCTCTATTTAGCCAATTTTAGTGCAGAAAAAGTGTCGTATGTGAAAACAAATCTTTTTGGCAGAGGAAGGGACCCTGTAAAAGTGCTAAATTCACATTGAGTTGACCTTTGAACTATTTAGTGTTAAGTACTTAGTATGATTACAGCAACAAGGCTGAGTAAACGCGTCAGACCAACTGCCACAGGATGGTTTTCTTTTAGGAAGTGGTTTCCTTCGTGTTCTCAATATTCAACACATGGTTGAAGTTAGACACACAGAGACAGGAGGCACCCACACACACGAACACACGAACACGCACAGTATGATGAGTGAGCGGATGTGTGTGAAACTTCCCTCCACCACGACCTCACGTTGACCATGTGTTACAGCATGAAATGTTTTCTACTTCTTAACTACCAATTGGCTCACAGGTTTAGTCACACACTGAGCTGAAATGCTGACTAGATGAATTTTGAGTTCCTGGATCCCATCTTAGTCTGATTAACTGCTGAAAATAGATGTCATGTGCAGTTAGTATATGGATCAAATCAAAGCAATTTCTGATTGGATGCTTTAGTGTTTTGGATGCACTGCCAGTATTTTTCTCTTCTTCCACAAAATGTTTAATATTTTCAGAACCACTATGAAAAAAAAGTAAAAAGACAATAGCTTATATTTCCCAAACAAGTTCAAGAAGAAGAAAATAAATTTTTCTGATACACTACACCCACCAGTGGTTCTCAAACTTTTTACTGAAGTACTGTACCACATAAAACAATTTTTTTTAGCCCTTTACGTGTCACTATCATAACCAACTTTAAAGTATAGCAGCATAGTAGACCCAAGTGTTCATAAAAAAAAAAAAAAAAAAAAAAATAGGAAGGTGTTTTTTTTTTTTCTTAACAAGTATTATTCTTTCTACACCACGCTTAAATACAGGAAAATAAAACACTGAACTTAAAGCTACTCTATAATATATGTAGGTTTTCCCAAAAAAATATCTTAACAATAGCCTTTTTATTTGACCATTTATGACTGAAACATATTCTAATTAGTAGATCAACATCTTCGCTGTTCACAATGGGTACTCCTACAAGCCTCTGGCCAATATTATTTAGGAAGCGTCCGGTCCGAATCCTTCGAATTTCCCGCCCTCTGTCTGCGGGATGTGACGTTATTCGCGTCATCGTCAGTTGTTTCCTGTCGCGCGAAGACGGAACTAGTACAGATTTTCGCTGCCCCAGACACCCGCTGTTACTCCGCGGAAGGCTGCTCAAAAAAAAAAAAAAAATGAAAACAATGTCAAGTGCCACGAAAAAAACAAAATCTAAACTTGATAGCGACCGACGTCGGGCAAGACCGAGAGTGAACATTGGTTTGACATTTCAGCGGTGAAGAGCAATGAGATCGGACTTGGATTAGAAAAGTGATTCACAGCTGGCTTTCTTTCTACTCCAAAAGGTAAGAAGCGAGTATCTTGACATTTAGAAGAATATGTGTTGTTTTCAAATAGCAGTAACCTCAAGATCGATCACTTCTCGGTCGTAACTATTGGGGTGAAAGTGAGGTGGACGGCAACATTTAGCGTGAAAGGGGCGGCAAAGTTGAATGTAATAGAACAGAATGACTTTATGAAGAACAGACGTTCCATTCCGCGGCGTTTCAATCAGGCTAAATGTTGCCTTATTTTCCTGCGTGAAAACAGCCTATTGTATCTACATTATGCTAACGGAATGTGAACGGTACTACTGAATGGCGATAACATTCACGGACGTATCACACTAAGTAGTGAATGGGTCTATATGTTTTTCACAATCGTCAATTTCCATAACTGACAGCCCACCTTTCGGCTAACGCACAATGACGCTAGCCTGGGGGCGACATACAACTAATAATGACTAGAATCAGGTTGACGTCCGTCGAGCGGGGTGACTACAATATGTAACTGCATATTAACATCGGAATACGGTCCAATTAATTGACGTAATTTGCACATCGTTTTGGAGTACAGCACAGGACTGGACTTCGACCGACTAAAGCAATATGATCTGCACGTCCCGTGGACATCAATTGTTTAGTGGGGATCGAGAGTCTCATTCCGTGAAGTGGCCAGCTTTGTATAACATTATAAAACTTCTTACCTCTGAAAACATAGTTTAATTGGATATGAAGAGCCCAGTCTTCAGTATTGAGGTCGTACACGTATGAGTGCGCGGTTTGTTTTCGGCCACAGGTGGCAGTAGAGAGTTGAAATTTTAAATCTTACATAGAGCTGCTTTAACTAATCATTCAAATAAAATGTATTGCATTTCTAGGTTAAATAAAAACGGCACCTAAGCAATTGTTTAAAAACAAAACTTTTTAAAGATTACATTCAAATATACTGACCTTAAAAGCTACATACATTTGAACTGTACTTGGGCAGTGATTTTTACGCGTACCACACTTTGAGAATCACTTTACAACACCATTACAGTTCCACATTTAACCGCATGATACTTAGCATTAACAGTAGAGTGAGTCAGACGTGGTTGGTACACAGACCGAAAATCCCCTGCAAACAGACAATGACATTTGGTCCAGATTGCTTCCATCTCCTGAGGCCAGCGTTTGATGCTTTGCTTCTAATCAAGGCACGTCCTAAATGTGGACATGAGAGGGTTATGTGAATTTGGACAGACGCAAGAAGGGGGCGTGGATCATTCACCTATTCTAGCCAATGGAGACGTAAAGATGATGCATTTTTGCAGCTCTAGTTATGAGCAGGCAGAAGAAAGTTGCCTGATAGAGTAGCATCCATTTTTCATCAGGGCGTGGTTTCCCAAATTCAGTGCTGTTGATTTTGAAATCTCATTTAAACCAGTCATACTTGGCGGAGTTCTTCTCTGTGATGTGTCAAGTTTACAAAGCATTTACTTTTATTACAGCAGTCATAATTGAGAAATACAACAGCTTGGCCACAACTGAACAACAAGTTTGATTAATGGCACTTACAAAATGAGATTCTTAACTTTAGGTGAACAAAGTCAACACAGTCGAAAGTTTGAATTGAAATTGTGCTACACCCTCAAACCTTTATACTGGTAAAATAACTGACTGATGAGGAGCTTTCATTACATAAAACCCATTAGATTAAAAAAAAAAAAAAAAAAAAAAAAAAAATGTGGAAAGCATGTGGATGCGCTGCAGCTGGTCCTGTCTGACTAAGGGACCGAGTTGTGTAAATCTCCGACTGCACATTGCTGGCCCACACCAAAGTTTAAAATTTCCCCATTTAAATGTGCATTAGCCGTCTTTGTTTAATAAATTCCTCCAAACAGTGTTCATTACATTTGCACTCACAACTACAGTGAATTTTCATCGTTGTTTTGCAACATATGATTATCCTATATGAAGAATTCTCATTTTCCCCTTCATAATCGACAGTCTGAGCGTGTAGAATTTGAGTAGAATTGTTTGTCCTTGGAGGAGGCCTGTGCTCCATTGAGTGCCATTCAAGTCAGTCAAGTGATTCTCATGACATCACAGGGAAGCTATTCTGCCCGGCAACCCATCCCCTTCCTTAAAATCTGTCATTGGATAGGGTATTATTTCCCAGAGTGTGAGACCCCGCCATGCACGTGCACACGCACGTACACAGCACTTAGCCCATGTTTACAAAACCCCTGATCCCCAAAAGCTCTTCCAGCTGTGCTTTGGGTGTATAAATTTGTTTGCGTGTGCGTGCTTGCAGGCCTGTGCATGTGCGTTTCTTCATAGCCTTTATAATCAATGTGACATCAAAATGACAAAGACTTGGTGTGCTTGTCATCTGTTGGAAGTCTCGCTGTTTTTATTAGCAGCTCTGACTGACGTATTGTTGCAACATTTCGACCACATTTGTATGATTGTGGGTGTTTTTCTGCTGCAGACGAGGTGCGAGAATTGCTAATTCAACACGCAAGACAAATTGAGGCAAGCACAATTCACAATATATATATATATATATATATATATATATATATATATATATATATATATATATATATATATATATATATATATATATATATATATATATATATATATGTGGGGATGTGTGTGTGTGGGTGTAAAAAATAAATACAAAAATAAAAAATGATATTCACAAAATAAATATAAATGTAAAAATATATGGAAATAAAGACAAAAATAAATGTATGAAGGTGTTTTTTGACAAATTTTCTATAGGTGATATCACAAAAAAACATTACCCATAAAGGCCTTTTTTTTCGACGCAAAAAAACTCAATTTCAAAATTATTGGTGCGTTAAACAAAAAACAAAACAAAACTAGAGCTGCGAGCAGCTATAAAGGGCCCTCGCAGCCCGGGCCACGTTGGGGTACTTGCACGTTGGGGAACTTGCACGTTGGGGTACTCGCACGTTGGGGTACTGGCACATTATGAGCAAAATTTCTTTGAACATGGCATGACAAACCTTTACATGTGATTTTTTTTTTGCCAGGTGTGATGTGTGTGACAAGCTCAATGTGTTTTGGTGATTGTCAAGATGTGCAAAAATCAGCTTCATTTTTTATTTTTAGGGAATGAGTTGACCTGACTGTTTTTTTTTTTGCAAAAGTATGTATACCCATCATCGCTTGTACTCATTGCACAATGTTGCTTTTATTGTCCATAGAGGCGATAAAAAAAAATGAAACTGAATAAAAAAACTACTGTTGTTTGGATCGGTCTGATACCAGTGAACATCTTGAGTAGTGGAAAGTAAAAGAATATTCATAAATGACTTAGTTATAACACTTACGAGTTCACAAATTTTGTTCAAAATACCGTTTTTTTTTTTTTTTTTTTTTTTTTTTTTTTTAATGCCTCAAGGACTAGGTGGCGCAGTATTTATCACTGAATTTTGTCATAGAGATACCTTCAGGCCTTGACTATAAATATACATGTTAAGTGTGGGATTTTTTGGAGCATGTACCGGGGAGTTATTCAGCATATCCTTCATTCACGTTACTGCTTTTAACGTCAATAGAGGCTATCAAAAATAAATAAAACTAAATAAAAAATACGTATGTTTGGATAGGTCTGATGCTAGTGAAAATTTTGAGTGGTGGAAAGTAAAAGAATATTCATAAATGACTTAGTTATCACACTTAGAATGAGTTTACATTTTTTGTACAAAATACCGTATGTGGGGTATTTTTTTGTTTTGCCTCAAGGGCTAGGTGGCGCTGCATATATAACTGAATGTTGTCATAGAGATACCTTCAGGCCTTGACTATGAGCATACATGTCAAGTTTGGGAATTTTTGGAGGATGTACTGGGAAGTTATTAAGCATATCCTTTTTCAGTTCGAAACACAAAGTTTGATGCCCCGCCTTCATCATATAGTATTTCGAGAAGTCAAGATTTTCCCCCCTGTCGTTGGCTCAGGTTTTGACATGGTCCAGGTCAAGTCTGAAGTCAGTCGGATGAAACGTGTAGGAGAAGTGGGCAAAAGTATGCCCCCTGTAAATGTGCAAATATCGTCAAAAATGGGACATTCAAAAATTCGTAGCTCACTTCCTGTTCATTTTAGCATGTAGGCCCAAGAGACTTTTTTGTAGGTCTTGGGCTCCCTCATACACCTAAAAATATTCGTCGTTCTTGCTTAAACGTACAACCGGGGCTGCTTCGTTAAAAATTTCTAGGGGGCGCTATTGAGTCATTTTTGTAAAAATAGCACAATCAACAATAAAATATTGCTCATTTTACCAGGCCAGATGTGTGTGCCAAGTTTCATGAGTTTCTGTGCATGTTTAGACCCTCAAAACTGGCGTTGTTTTCTTGGCGAACAGCGCTTAGCCACGCCCACAGCAATTCGCGAAAACTCACAAACTTCGTGTTGTGACATCATGAAGGCCGAAACCCTCAACATTTGTCACACTTAGAATGAGTGTACATTTTTTGTACAAAATACCGTATGTGGGGTATTATTATTTTTTTATATATATATATATATATATATGCCTCAAGGGCTAGGTGGCGCTGTATTTATAACTGAATTTTGTCATAGAGATACCTTCACGCCTTGACTATAAATATACATGTCAAGTTTGGGATTTTTTGAAGCATGCACCAGGGAGTTATTAAGCATATCCTTCATTCACGATATTGCTTTTAATGTCCACAGAGGCTATCAAAAATAAATAAAAATATATATATGTTTGGATAAGTCTGATGCCAGTGAACATTTTGAGTGGTGGAAACTAAAAGAATATTCATAAATGACTTAGTTATCACACTTAGAATGAGTTTACATTTTTTGTACAAAATACCGTATGTGGGGTATTTTTTTTTTATGCCTCAAGGGCTAGGTGGCGCTGCATATATAACTGAATGTTGTCATAGAGATACTTTCAGGCCTTGATGATAAACATACATGTCAAGTTTGGGATTTTTTGGAGCATGTACCGGGGAGTTATTAAGCATATCCTTTTTCAGTGCGAAACACAAATTTTGATGCCCCGCCTTCATCATATAGTATTTCGAAAAGTCAAGATTTTTCCCCCTGTCGTTGGCTCAGGTCTTGACATGGTCCAGGTCAAGTCTGAAGTCAGTCGGATGAAACGTGTAGGAGAAGTGGGCAAAAGTATGCCCCCTGTAAATGTGCAAAAATCGTCAAAAATGGGACATTCAAAAATTCGTAGCTCACTTCCTGTTCATTTTAGCATATGGGTCCAAGTGACTTTTTTGTAGGTCTTGGGCTTCCTCATACACCTAAAAAATGTTGTAGCTCTTGCTTAAACGTACAACTGGGGCTGTTTCGTTAAAGATTTCTAGGGGGCGCTATTGAGTCATTTTTGTAAAAATAGCACAATCGACGATAAAAAATTGCTCATTTTGCCAGGCCAGCTGTGTGTGCCAAGTTTCGTGTGTTTCTGTGGCAGTTTAGGCCCTCAAAATTGGCGTTGTTTTCTTGGCGAACAGCGCTTAGCCACGCCCACAGCGATTCGCGAAAACTCACAAACTTCATGTTGTGACAGCATGAAGGCCGACACCCTCATCTGAGCAAATATGAGGTAGGTCCAGTTAACATGGTTGGAGAAAAACATTGAAGAAAAATCGTGAGAAAAAAAATTGCCAGTAGGTGGCGCTATCAGTAAGATGAAATATAAGTTTGTAGATGTCTTTAGGGCTGGACTCTCATCAATTGTGTAAAATTTTGAGAAGATAGCATCATCTCGGTCAAGTTAATGCAGCTTTTGTTGTCACGAGAAATCTTCAGACTTTGCGGCACCGTAGCGGCCACGCCCTTTGGCGAAAAGTTACAATATTCGGTGTGGGGCATGATCAACATCTTAAGGCTTTTCTGACCAATTTTCAACTGGATCCCTTCAACTAGCTCAGCACAGTAGCTAAAAACGTAAAGTATGACAATTATTGTTACCACTAGGTGGCGCTACATGGATAACTGAATTTTATCATATAGATGTTTTCAGGCCGTGACTATTAAGTTGCCTGATAAGTTTGAGATTTTTTGGAGCTTGAACATGGGAGTTATTAAGCATTTGCTCTTTCTGGACAAATGAAATTTTAAAGGCAATATTTGATGCCCCGCCCCCGTCATATAGTATTTCGAAAAGGCAAGATTTTTTCCCCAGTTGTTCTCTCAGGTCTTGAGATGATAAATGCCAAGTTTGAAGTCAATTGGATGAAAAATGTTTGCAAAGGGGTCAAAAGCATGACCACAGTGAATGTGCCAAAATAGGCCAAAATTGGACATTAAAAAATTCATAGCTCACTTCCTGTACATTTTAGCTACATGGTCCCAATAGACTTTTTTGTGCGTCTCGGGGTGCTACACGTGCCTGCCAATTTTCGTTGCTCTAGCTCAAACATGCCGGGCTTGGTTTTTATTTTTCTATGCTAGGGGGCGCTATAGAGTCGCGTTGTTATGACGACTTCATAATATCAAATTTTTCGCCGGGCCTGAGGAGTGTGCAAAGTTTGGTGAGTTTTCGTAAATGTTTAGGTACCCAAAATCGTGATCGTTTATGGAGAAGAAGAAGAAGAAGAATAATAATAACTAGAGCTGCGAGCAGCTATAAAGGGCCCTCGCAGCCCGGGCCACGTTAGGGTCCTTGCACGTTGGGGTACTTGCACGTTAGGGTACTGGCACGTTGGGGTACTGGCATATTGGAAGCAAAATTTCTTTGAAAATGGCATAATAAACGTTTACATGTAGAATTTTTTTTTGCCAGTGTGTGTCAAGCTCAACGGGTTTTGGTGATTGTTAAGACCTGCAAAAATCAGCGTCCTTATTTATTTTTAGGCAATGAGTTGCCCTGATTGGTATTTTTTGTAAAAGAGTATATAGACATCATCGCTCGTTGTACTCATTGCACAATGTTACTTTTATTGTCCAAAGGGGCAATCAAAAATGAATAAAACAAAATGGAAACGTACATACGTTTGGATCGGTGTGAAGCCAGTGAACAATTTGAGTGGTGGAAACTAAAAGAATATTCATAAATGACTTAGTTATCACACTTAGAATGAGTGTACATTTTTTGTACAAAATACCGTATGTGGGGTATTTTTTTTTATTTTTATATAAGCCTCAAGGGCTAGGTGGCGCTGTATTTATAACTGAATGTTGTCATAGAGATACCTTCAGGCCTTGATTATAAGCATACATGTCAAGTGTGGGATTTTTTTTTGGAGCATGTACCGTGGAGTTATTAAGCATATCCTTCATTCACGATATTGCTTTTAATGTCCATAGAGGCTATCAAAAATAAATAAAAATATATATATGTTTGGATAAGTCTGATGCCAGTGAACATTTTGAGTGGTGGAAACTAAAAAAATATTCATAAATGACTTAGTTATCACACTTAGAATGAGTGTACATTTTTTGTACAAAATACCGTATGTGGGGTATTTTTTTTTCATGCCTCAAGGGCTAGGTGGCGCTGCATATATAACTGAATGTTGTCATAGAGATACCTTCAGGCCTTGACGATAAACATACATGTCAAGTTTGGGATTTTTTGGAGCATGTACCGGGGAGTTATTAAGCATATCCTTTTTCAGTGCGAAACACAAATTTTGATGCCCCGCCCTCACCTTATAGTATTTCCGAAAGTCAAGATTTTTCCGTCTGTTGTTGGCTCAGGTCTTGGCATGGTCCAGGTCAAGTCATAAGTCAGTCGGATAAAACGTGTAGGAGAAGTGGGCAAAAGTATGCCCCCTGAAAATGTGCAAAAATCGTCAAAAATGGGACATTCAAAAATTCGTAGCTCTTCCTGTTCATTTTAGCATATGGGTCCAAGAGACTTTTTTGTAGGTCTTTGGCTCCCTCATACACCTAAAAATATTCGTAGATCTTGCTTAAACGTACAATCGGGGCTGCTTCATTAAAAATTTCTAGGGGGCGCTATTGAGTCATTTTTGTAAAAATAGGACAATACATGATAAAATATTGCTCATTTTGCCAGGCCAGATGTGTGTGCCAAGTTTCATGAGTTTCTGCGCATGTTTAGACCATCAAAACTGGCGTTGTTTTCTTGGCGAACAGTGCTTAGCCACGCCCACAGTGATTCGCGAAAACTCACAAACTTCGTGTTGTGACATCATGAAGGCCGAAACCCTCATCTGAGCAAATATGAGGTTGGTCCAGTTAGCGTGTTTGGAGAAAAATGTACAAGAAAATTCGTTAGAAAAAAAATTGCCACTAGGTGGCGCTATCAGTAAGATGAAATATAAGTACGTAGATGTCTTTAGGGCTGGACTCTCATCAAATGTGTGAAATTTTGAGAAGATAGGATCATCTCGGTCAAGTTCATGCAGCTTTTATTGTCACGAAAAATCTTCAGACTTTGCGGCACCGTAGCGGCCACGCCCTTTGGCGAAAAGTTACAATATTCGGTGTGGGGCATGATCAACATCTTAAGGATTTTCTGACCAACTTTCAACTGGATCCCTTCAACGAGCTCAGCGCAGTAGCTAAAAACGTAAAGTATGACATTTATTGTTACCACTAGGTGGTGCTATATGTATAACTGAATTTTATCATATAGATGTTTTCAGGCCGTGACTATTACGTTGCCTGAGAAGTTTGAGATTTTTTGGAGCTTGAACATGGGAGTTATTAAGCATTTGCTCTTTCTGGACAAATGAAATTTTAAAGACAATATTTGATGCCCCGCCCCCATCATATAGTATTTCTAAAAGGCAAGACTTTTTGCCCAGTTGTTCTCTCAGGTCTTGAGATGATAAATGCAAAGTTTGAAGTCAATTGGATGAAAAATGTTTGCAAAGGGGGAAAAAGCATGACCACAGTGAATGTGCTAAAATAGGCCAAAATTGGACATTAAAAAATTCATAGCTCACTTCCTGTACATTTTAGCTACATGGTCCCAATAGACTTTTTTGTGCGTCTCGGGGTGCTACACGTGCCTGCCAATTTTCGTTGCTCTAGCTCAAACGTGTCGGGCTTGGTTTTTATTTTTCTACGCTAGGGGGCGCTATAGAGCCGCGTTGTTATAACGACTTCATAATATCAAATTTTTCGCCGGACCTGAGGAGTGTGCAAAGTTTGGTGAGTTTTCGTGAATATTTAGGTACCCAAAATCGCGATTGTTTGCGGAGAATAAAGAAGAAGAAGAATAATAATAACTAGAGCTGCGAGCAGCTATAAAGGGCCCTCGCAGCCCGGGCCACATTGGGCTCCTTGCACGTTGGGGTACTTGCACGTTGGGGTACTGGCACATTGGGGTACTGGCATATTGGAAGCAAAATTTCTTTGAAAATGGCATAATAAACGTTTACATGTAGAATATTTTTTTGCCAGTGTGTGTGTCAAGCTCAACGGGTTTTGGTGATTGTTAAGACCTGCAAAAATCAGCGTCCTTTTTTATTTTTAGGCAATGAGTTGCCCTGATTGGTATTTTTTTGTAAAAGTGTATATAAACATCATCGCTCGTTGTACTCATTGCACAATGTTACTTTTATTGTCCAAAGGGGCAATCAAAAATGAATAAAACAAAATTGAAACGTACATGCGTTTGGATCGGTGTGAAGCCAGTGAACAGTTTGAGTGGTGGAAACTAAAAGAATATTCATAAATGACTTAGTTATCACACTTAGAATGAGTGTACATTTTTTGTACAAAATACCGTATGTGGGGTATTTTTTTTTCATGCCTCAAGGGCTAGGTGGCGCTGCATATATAACTGAATGTTGTCATAGAGATAACTTCAGGCCTTGACGATAAACATACATGTCAAGTTTGGGATTTTTTGGAGCATGTCCCGGGGAGTTATCAAGCATATCCTTTTACATTGCGAAACACAAATTTTGATGCCCCGCCCTCATCATATAGTATTTCGAAAAGTCAAAATTTTTCCCCCTGTCGTTGGCTCAGGTCTTGACATGGTCCAGGCCAAGTCTTAACTCAGTCGGATGAAACGTGTAGGAGAAGTGGGCAAAAGTCTGCCCCCTGTGAATGTGCAAAAATCGTCAAAAATGGGACATTCAAAAATTCGTAGCTCACTTCCTGTTCATTTTAGCATATGGGTACAAGAGAGTTTTTTGTAGGTCTTGGGCTCCCTCATACACCTAAAAATATTCGTCGTTCTTGCTTAAACGTACAACCGGGGCTGCTTCGTTAAAAATTTCGAGGGGGCGCTATTGAGTCATTTTTGTAAAAATAGCACAATCAACAATAAAATATTGCTAATTTTACCAGGCCAGATGTGTGTGCCAAGTTTCAGGAGTTTCTGTGCATGTTTAGGCCCTCAAAATTGGTGTTGTTTTCTTGGCGAACAGCGCTTAGCCACGCCCACAGCGATTCGCGAAAACTCACAAACTTCGTATTGTGACATCATGAAGACCGAAACCCTCATCTGAGCAAATATGAGGTAGGTGCAGTTAATGGGGTTGGAGAAAAACATTGAAGAAAAATCGTAAGAAAAAAAATTGCCAGTAGGTGGCGCTATCAGTAAGATGAAATATAAGTACGTAGATGTCTTAAGGGCTGGACTCTCATCAAATGTGTGAAATTTTGAGAAGATAGGATCATCTCGGTCAAGTTAATGCAGCTTTTATTGTCACGAAAAATCTTTAGACTTTGCGGCACCATAGCGGCCACGCCCTTTGGCGAAAAGTTACAATATTCGGTGTGGGGCATGATCAACATCTTAAGGCTTTTCTGACCAATTTTCAACTGGATCCCTTCAACGAGCTCAGCGCAGTAGCTAAAAACGTAAAGTATGACATTTATTGTTACCACTAGGTGGCGCTATATGTATAACTGAATTTTATCATATAGATGTTTTCAGGCCGTGACTATTACATTGCCTGAGAAGTTTGAGATTTTTTGGAGCTTGAACATGGGAGTTATTAAGCATTTGCTCTTTCTGGACAAATGAAATTTTAAAGGCAATATTTGATGCCCCGCCCCCATCATATAGTATTTCGAAAAGGCAAGACTTTTTGCCCAGTTGTTCTCTCACATCTTGAGATGATAAATGCCAAGTTTGAAGTTAATTGGATGAAAAATGTTTGCAGAGGGGGAAAAAGCATGACCACAGTGAATGTGCCAAAATAGGCCAAAATTGGACATTAAAAAATTCATAGCTCATTTCCTGTACATTTTAGCTACATGGTCCCAATAGACTTTTTTGTGCATCTCGGGGTGCTACACGTGCCTGCCAATTTTCGTTGCTCTAGCTCAAACGTGCCGGGCTTGGTTTTTATTTTTCTACGCTAGGGGGCGCTATAGAGTTGCGTTGTTATGACGACTTTATAATATCAAATTTTTCGCCGGGCCTGAGGAGTGTGCAAAGTTCGGTGAGTTTTCGTGAATGTTTAGGTACCCAAAATCGGGATCGTTTGCGGAGAATAAAGAAGAAGAAGAATAATAATAATAATAATAATAATAATAATTTTTACAAAAACAATAGGGACCTCGCAGCGGTCGCTGCTCGGGCCCTAAAAAAGCAGCCAACTCTAAAGAATTAAGTAAAGACATTTGAATATAGTGAACGCTCATTCGTACAATTTGTCATTTCCGTGTCCACTAACCTCCGACTGGGCTGATCTTGTTGGTGATTGCGTATCTCAGGATGCGCTCCTCTTTCACGTACATCACAAACACTCTCTCCATGGTGATCTGCAGGGTCTCCACAGGCACAGCCCGGCTGTCGTGTCGACAGTCACGGTAGCTAATGTTCTGTTTCAGCTGGAACGAGAAGGATTCAGATCCTCCGCCCGGTGAGACCACGGTGAACTCTCTCACGGAGCTCGAGGTGGCAACTGAAAACAGAATAGGTGTTTTCAAGCAAACATTTCACATTAGAGGCAGGTAACTTAAGTGGTCGCCGTGGTTACGTGATGGGTAGTAATGGTATGTCTCCTTAAAAGGCTCCATGGTCACTTCAGCAGCGGGAGGTAGGAAAGGTGCACTGCCGTTGAGCACAGTGTCCACAGTGAAGTGGTTGTTCTCGTCGAGGCCTCGTCCTGTCTGCCTGATTGACAGCCGCTGGTTGCCAGGGTAAAAGACGAGTTCGGCGTGACGAGTGAACTCAGCCCCTGGGACCCATAAAATTGAAGCGCAATTAGTCATTTGCTTGATCATCTTTAGATTAAAACTTTTCATATTGTTTACAAACAATAGGCACTTTCGGCTGGCAGAAAGAGAGACTCGGGATTGATGCTGTTTTCCAATCTCTCTGCCTTGCTCGAAATGATATCTGGGATTCAGTGCGGTATTGTGATGAAAAGTTCTCTACCTGTTGTTTTGAATCCTGCTTGGCTATTGGGCAGCTCCAGAGCAAACAGCCATCCAAACAGCTCTCCAATTGGAGCGGCCGGCATCAAGGCCCAACCTACTGGCTCGGGGACCTAACCAATCACGTCAAGGCCAGCAGAGAACCCAGGGAGATGAATTAGTATATTATGTATGGTCTATGACTTTTCATTGATTTTCAAGTGACATCAAATGAAGTTACCTCACTGACAGCTGTGTAAGCCCTCCCATCTCCCACCACAATGTAAGCATGCAGGTCAATGTTGTTGAGCTCCACGGGAGTCAAACCCACGGTTACTGTTCCACTCAGCTTGCCACTGACACGCTGGGGGGCCACTGAAGACAAAAACACCATCATGCTTAGTGTTTCAGTGAATTGAAAACTATGACAGACAGTTTGAGTTGACGACTAACCCTCAGGCAGACAATGGCGGCCATTTCCGTAAAAGCCGGCTCGACAGTGACAGCAGAAGCCCGTAGCGTAGTCTGAGCAAAACGCATTCTGAGAGCATTGCTGCTGGAACCTGCAATAAACACAAATCAATAACTGAATATTAACAGAGAGAATATCCCATATTATTATATGATTTGTGGCAGAAACATACCTTGCACATGTTTCTTTATTCTCAGTGGTGTAGTGAATGACTGAGAAACACGCAAAATGTGAAGATTTAGTTTCTGTACTGTATGTCATGTGATGAAAAGTGCAAATATAAAGTATACTGTTGACAGAAAGGAGGAAGGGAAAACATTCCTGAAAAACACACACACATATTGGCATGCATCCACGCATACTGTATATACAGTATGCAACACTTGGAGACAAAACAGCTGTTGGAGTGCTGCAACCCACACCATGACCCTCATCTCACAGGCATGTTAAATGCTTCAATACTGATCTTTAAATGCTGCTTTTAAAAAAGACCAGTCTTGCAATGCAATCGAACACAAATACTTCATTACTGTACTTGAATAGGTATCTACACTTTAAAGAGGAAGTCAACCTTAAACATTTCTTGACAATAATATGTTAGATGTGACCTAACTAGTCTAAACATGACATTCTGATTAATATTACATTTGTTGAACAAGTTATGAAGCAAAATCCAGCCATTTTTATCTCAGAGGGCGGCCATTTTGCCACATGCTGTTGACTGAAGAAATTTTCACTTTCACACCACTACATGTCCTACGGAAAATGTATACTTGTACTTCAATATGTATTCTGTCACACACACAAAAAAAATCATTTTTAGAAGAAGAAGAAGAAGAAGAAGAAGACGGAAAAGAAAAAAAAGACGGAAAAGAAAAAGAAGACGGAAGAGAAGAAGAAGGTGGAGGAGGAGAAGAAGAAGAAGAAGAAGAAGAAGGATATTGTAACAAAACAAGGGCTTGGGTTTTAAAGTTAAACTCGAAAATGCCATTGAAATAGCATTCCATCATTCTATACCTGTATTTTGTGGTGGTGGGGGTGTCCAATTTTACTGTGAACATATTCTAATTTATGGCAAGGACATTAAAACACGCCTGGTAGCTGCACAACAGCCATATTGTAGTACAGCTGCTGAGGCTGAGGTATCGTTTCCCTCCACTTCTCTCAGACATAATCCTTTCATACATTTACGACGCCGTACGCAATAAATATGCATTTCTGTGAAGGTGACTTACCTCCTGTGTCAAAGTCAACATCTTCTTCCACACTGACCACATGACCTCCAGGGGACAGGGGTGGCTCGTTTCTGCGAGGGGGATACAAATCTCCCACATCCACAGGAATCTATAAGAGGAAAAACGTTGAGCCAGCATTTTAAGCTCCTTTTTCAAGCAGCCCTTTCTATGAAAAGCAGCGTGATTCACTAGCAACTTACATGTAAGGGGGAAGTCAACTCAGAGAGGTTCTTTACAATAATATATTCTCTACGCGCTTCCCACTACTGTCAACACAGCATTCTGATTAATATTGTGTTTGTGGAACATAAACGACGCAGCAAAAAAACAACAGTTCTTTCCCCTATCTCATGGGCGGCCATTTTGCCACTTGTTGTCGACTGAAAATGACATCACAGTTGCTCAGGTAACGACCATTCATGGCTCACCTGTTTATAAGTTAGGTCATGTGACACTCGCAAGGTGAGCCATGATTGGCCGTTAACCTGAGCAACTGTCATTTTCAGTTGAAAGCAATTTGCAAAATGGTTGCCCCTGAGATGGATAACAACAGGTGTATTTTCTTGCTTAATTCATATTCCACAAGCTCAGTATTAATTAGAATATTATGTTTCGACTAGTGAGGCTGCGTAGAATATATTATTGTAAAGATTTTTTTTTTTTTTTTTTTTTTAACCCTTGTGCCATTGTTTAGCCAAATATGTAAATTGGGAGTTGATTGTGCAGGGGGAAAACACAAAAAAAAAATAAAATAAAAAAAATGAGCCACGGCTTTGGAAAACTGGGGGACCGTCAAAATGCGAGTGTGCCGACATTTCTCAGCCATTGCATGAGGCAGATTACTCATTTTATAACCCTGGAAGATACGTTAGCCAACCGTGTAACATTAATGTACATTATAAGTGACATTTTTGGACCGATTGGACACTGCATGTATTTTATTGCAATTTCCGTGATTTCTGCATGAAATCCTTCTATGGACATTCCTCGACGGTGCCATGGGCATGAGAAAGATTTCGCACCCCAAAGAGGCCAATTAATGATTTTCCTTGCAAACACCGGACTGTTTCCACCACGCCATATTCCACACAGACTTATTTCTTCGTGCTTTTTACTGATTGTGCATTCGACAAGATGTTAGTGGATGCGCGTGCACGTTAGTGGGCGCGCGTGCGTGTTCGTGGATGCGCGTACACGCGCGCCACTTATATTTTTGTGCAGAAAAAGGTATTGCGAGCTATTGACTTATGTTCCGTGTTAGGATATGCTGTTTGTTAGTCTGCATGGACGTGGGAGGCACGTTCCCTAGTGGGAGGGGTCGAATGGCAACGCTCTTTGTCGTTGTTATGTCCCCAAAATGAGCCACTGTTAGAGGTGGGCGTCGTTGCAATACAGCGGTTTTCCTCAGTGTGTGAAGGCTGTTATTTAAATTTTTTTTTCTCTTTCTTCACTTTAGAACTTTAGAATTGATAGCGTGCATATTCCACACGCATGCGCAGTTCGATCATCCATTTTGAACCAGCCTACCATTGCCATTTGCTCTGCAAAGCCTGCAGGGGGGAGGCGTGCCATTGTGGCCAAACGTGCGTGCAACGTGGAGGTGACGTATTTCCCTTCGTGCATTCTTCAAAACATGGCAAGGAGCATGGATCGGTGAAAACAGCAAGCAGAAGGGATGAAACAAAACAAAAAAAAAAACGTTTTTTTTTTTTGCAACTTATGAAGTGTAACATGTAACGGTTGTCGAGATGAATTCCTCGTCGGTTATCTTATCTGGCCGTTGCATTTCTACGTGTGAAAGTGCTAAGCTTCGATTGTTATTCGGCTAGTTTGGATTCACAACACATTTGGCTAACGTGCAAGAGGCATGAGCTTCCTGGATCTAAGTAAAAGAACGGCGATCGGAGACACAAAAAGCTGCAAATGCAAGTTGGCAAGTAAGTACTTCTACAAAATAAACATAAACGAACATATGAGCACGTCCTAGAATGCCGCGGGGGACGTGCAGCTTCCCAACGGTATGTAGCTCGTCGCTGTGTTGACTTCCGTTCGCCGGATACAATTGGATACAGGCGGTGTAAATTTATCCGAAAAACAAGCACGATATCCGGGTAAACTCAACGGACGTCTCGGTGTAATGGAGCTTTTTCTTTCCGTTATTTCTCCGGAACCGTACGTCCTACGGGGAAAATGGCACATATCTGACACATATCTGGAACCGTGAGCACAGAGATACGTGGCTCGTTGAAGTGCGACGCCGGATACGGGGGTGTAAATCGGGCCTTCCTGTATCCGAAAAGCAAACACAATTTGCGGCTAAAGTCACGGAGGGGTCCCGGTGCCGCTCCGGAGCCCCACAAAAAGTACTTTTTTCCCCAAAGTTTTCTATCAAAGCTACCGTGTTGCCTGATGCTCTAACTATGTCATATGAAAGATTCAAATTTATTTCTTTATTATACATATATACAACACAGTTAATTTTCTTCATAATCTATTATTTGGCTTCTGTTGTCCTATGGCCGGGGGAAATAATAATAATAAATAAATATACTATATTTATGCATAGTTTTGATGCCAATGAACATTTTGGGTGGTTGAAAGAAAAAACAATATTAAAAAATGACTTGGTTATCACACCTCAAAGTAGAATTACTGATTTGGCTAAAATAATCGCGAGGAGATTTTTATGAGTTAAATTGCCATTGTCAAAAAATTTGACATGCATTGAAAAAAATTGTTGTTATAACTTATTGCCTTATTCAAAGCTCTAATTATGTCATATGAAGTATTATTTTTTTATTTATTTTTTATACATGTATACAGCACAGTTAGTTTTCTTCATAGTCCATTCTTTGGGCTTGTATTGTCCTAAGAGGGGGGAATACATTAAAAAAAAAAAAAAAAAAAAAAAAAAAACTTCATATGTATGGATAGTTCTGATGCCAATGAACATTTTGAGTGGTTGAAATATAAAAAAATATTAAATATTGACTTAGTTATCACACCTCAAAGTAGAATTACTTATTTGGCTAAAATATTTGCGAGGGTTTTTTTTTAGTTAAATTGCCATTGTCAAAAAATTTGGCATGCATTGAAAAAATTGTTGTTATAACTTATTGCCTTATTCGAAGCTCTAATTATGTCATATGAAGTATTAATTTTTTATTTATTTTTTATACATGTATACAGCACAGTTAGTTTTCTTCATAGTCCATTCTTTGGGCTTGTATTGTCCTAAGAGGGGGGAATACATAAAAAATAAAATAAAACTTCATATGTATGGATAGTTCTGATGCCAATGAACATTTTGAGTGGTTGAAATATAAAAAAATATTAAATATTGACTTAGTTATCACACCTCAAAGTAGAATTACTTATTTGGCTAAAATATTTGCGAGGGTTTTTTTTTTTAGTTAAATTGCCATTGTCAAAAAATTTGGCATGCATTGAAAAAATTGTTGTTATAACTTATTGCCTTATTCGAAGCTCTAATTATGTCATATGAAGTATTAATTTTTTATTTATTTTTTATACATGTATACAGCACAGTTCGTTTTCTTCATAGTCCATTCTTTGGGCTTGTATTGTCCTAAGAGGGGGGAATACATAAAAAAATAAAATAAAACTTCATATGTATGGATAGTTTTGATGCCAATGAACATTTTGAGTGGTTGAAATAAAAAAAAATGTTAAAAATTGACTTAGTTATCACACCTCAAAGTAGAATTACTTATTTGGCTAAAGTATACTCTTCGAGGGTATCACTGGTTTCAAGGCACGAGGGTTAAATTGGCGAATTTTTAAAGGGAGAAATTCCATGCTTTTGCTGCCAGCTGTTTAGATTAGGTTTCATGATGCTTTTCTAGAATTTAAAGTAGTTACTGTAAATTTACTTACAGTAACTAAACAGGTCAACAAAAGTGAGTACTGTACACCCTAAAGTGAAAATGTCTCCCACCTTCTCTCAACATAAGATTACCAGAAATGTGAAGGGTGTCCCCACTTTTGTAAAATACTTTACTGTATATAATGGCATTTTGATGAATTATAATACATCCAGAAGGTATTTAAAAAATGAGTGCAAATGATATTGTTTCTTTCAGATTTACCTGTGGTTGTTGCTCTGGAGACCACTGAGCACGTCTATCTGGGATGGCCTCGTGAAGAGGAGGTGGTGCATACTGCCTCTCCACCACCTCTGAAACGTGTCTGGGTTCAGAGGTCACAGGTAAATCTTCATCGCCACGCGACACCTCGGACGCTGACAAAGGAAGGTCAGAGCTTCCCGGCTGCAGAGATTCACCGGCGATCACTGGCTGGAATTCCATATCTAAAGCTGTCATAGGGAAATCACGGTCCTCCTCTTGATGGGCAGGCTGAAAGTTGCTGTTGCCTGTGTACTCCTCAAAGTCATCGTACTCGGGGGTAGTGGCGCCCTGGGAGGAACAACCGTCAAGAAATGACAGCGTGCAGAGGCATCATGCATTATACTTGGAAACTGTATGATGTATGATTTGAAGACCCTGTAAAGTGATTTCGTCGGGGTTTGCATCTCTCCAATAAAACACAATTTAATAGGACTGAGAATATCCGCACAATTGGACACGTGTCGGTACGATACATGGGGTGCAATACAATTTATGATTACACATTTTAAAATGAATTTCAATTTGGTGGGATTTGGTTTGATTTGTCAAGACAAGAGGCCTTTGTTCTCAGCAATGGTTATCTAGCACAATTCCGAGTTTCTTAGTATTAGTTGGCAGAAGCTTTTTAGCTTGTTCTCATTCTCGTTTCTCATTGTGCCGTAGAATGCCCTATAACAAACCAGTAGGATACATTCCAGCCACCGGAGGCTTAAGCGGGTATATATTCAAACATGTATGGATATATTTTAACATGACTTTATGCTTTTGTCACCAGTGCTTCCTTTATCTCCCACCACTGTGTTGTACTGTACTGCCTGGTTAATTGGCCCTCTTTTGACTCACACAGACAAATTCACTGGTCCATGTTTATCTATCTTCGCTCTCTCCTCACCATGCATATCACCACTCACACACTTTTAGGATGTTATGAGCATTTTTTTCACCTACGATATAATGTAATATATTTATTGTGTAAATATGTACCTGTATTACAGTTCTGCATTTGCTTTTATTTTGCTTTGTTTCACTCTGCTGCCCGCAGGCAGGGTGACACTGCAAACGAAAATCTGTTCTCAATTGCCTTAACTGGATAAATAAAGGTTAACAAATAAAAGAGACAAATGTAGGTGTCAGAAAATGTGTGGTATTTGATTGACAGTTGAATGCGTTCACAGCAGAAATAACGGCTTGATTTCTCATGAATGTTGAAACATTATCTTATACAGGTACGGATTATTATTTTTTTCATTGAAATTTGACAGGATTGTTAAAAATACTCTTCTTTGTGGTTTTGTCAAATTTAAAAGGTAAATTAATTTTGATTTTACAGGGACTTTAAAAAACAGAGAAATTACCAGAGGTTGATCATGTTCTCTTGGGAGAGGCGTAGGAAGGACACCACCAGTAGATGCTGGGACAATGTTGTCAAAAGAATAGCGGTTCCCAGTGTGGAAAAGCCAAACGCCTGGAATTCCAGTGTTACCAACCCTTGAATCGGGAAAAAAAAAAGAGCAATTTGAACAATGCAATGATCTTCCTTGAACTAACAGTTATCGCTTTAGCCCTGGTTCCACAATAAAGTGCACATTATGTTCTGCACACCATCTTCTATTTAAGTACACCATTGTTGGGATGGGTACAAAGTGTCAACTACAGTTGAACATAGCACCCCTTGGGTGTAGCTAAACAAGAGTCCACTGAGTTGTCAACAGATAATGGTCAATTGTATGCGCCATTTGAAAATAGAAAAAAAAAAAAAAAAACTACAAAAGATGACTCAAAGCCATTTGTGTGGTTGTCGGCAACTGTAGCCTGTTATCACACAATTTTACGAGTCCCTATATACATCATCATTTAATGGTTAAATAAAAACAACAGCCTTGCTCACTTCACATTCTCGCGATGGAATATGGACTGGACGATTGGGACATCTGGAAGTGAACATAGAAGAAAGACTGACTTTCTGTGGGATTTTTGTTTTTCATCCATTCAAAAAGAACATTTGTGAGATCAGAGGTGTACTGATGTGGGCTCGCAATCTATTCTAGTTCATCCCAAACATGTTTGATGGATTTGAGGTCAAGGCTCAGGTCAAGCTCATACCTTAATGGACCATGACGCACAACACTCTTAAAAGGAAAGAAGTTGAGTTGGGGGATGCCCTTGACCACGACTACAACTAATAATAAACTGGTTTTATATCAGTGGTTCTATATTTATAGAGCACTTTAAAACAACCACAGTTGTTGTATTAAGATGGAACCCAGGGGCAGCAGAAACAATGAAAACAGCAGAGGCTCCAGAATTGCACCCTGTGGAACACCATACGTTGCGCTGGACGGGTGAATTCACATTGCACGTTTTCATCCGACCACTTTATCTTTTTCTGCTTGACAATAGTTAGTATGAAGGGATTACAATAGCAAAGAAATCACATGACGTACCATCACAACAGCTACAAGTTGGCACCAAATTCCTCGCAGCACGGCTCGGTCAAGCAATGAAGCGTAATCACCTGCAGCCAATGATGGCCAAGCGGGTCGTATCTTCACGAATCAATTGAGTCGGATGTGTGCCTTAACCGCCGCCGAATCCCTGAGACTGGCTCACTGAGCCCCTTGGGTTCGATCGAACCTGGGTTAAGAACTGCTGTTTTATATGGAGTGGTACCTTGAGATACGTATGAGTGACCTGAGTTTTGAGATTAGAGCCATCGTATGGGTGAGTTTTTGCTTTGACATGTGAGCAACTCATCTCACAATAAGCAGTAGTTTGTCATTGTGAGCAAAGCTTCAAAAAAACTTCAATCTGTTTAATGTCACTTTAGTTGAAAATGAATGTCAAACTAATACAAAAAGCAAAGAGAATTGCATATGCATTTTAAACAACCACATAACTTAATGGAGATCGGAACAAATTCATGGTGTTTTCATTCATTTCAATAGGAAAACGTGATTGGAGATACTAGATACTGAGTTATGATACTTGAGTTATGCACGTAGTCACGGAATGAATTGAAATCATATCTCAAGGCACTGCCGTAAAACTTTTATATGATATGCAAAGACAATCATTTGTTTTCAGAAGCAAAATGGCTTCCGATTTTGTCTGATCTGTGAACCTACCACATTAATGACCCTCAGGTAACTACTTTAAAAACTATCATCTTACCACAAAATGCTCTTGCTTTGAAAGTTGAGAAATTTGAAAGTATTTGCCTTATCACCTTTAACTGAAAGCTGTGATGTATCAGTTTTTCAAAATAAGTATAAAATATAAACATAGATATACTGTATACGTGCTTGATGGCTTGTTTTTTTTGATGAATTGATATTAGAAGAATTTCAAAGTGGCCCTTGCAGCCTTCCAGTTTGTTGTAGATTTGTTCTGTTTGAGATACTCTATGCCAGGGATGGCAAGATCCGGTCCTCGAGGGCCCGAGTCCTGCAGGTCTTGGATATTTCCCTTCTTCAACACAGCTGATTCATGATCAGCTCATTGGCAAACTCTGCATTAGCCTGATAACAATATTGTTGATTGGAATCAGCTGCGGTTTGAGTAGGGAAACCTCTAAAACCTGCAGGACTCCGTTTGCAACCTATAGTTTGCCATCCCTGCTCTATGCTCTGGATTGGCTGGCAACCAGCTCAGGGTGTACCCCGCCTACTGCCAGAAGCCAGCTGGGATAGGCTCCAGCACCCCCATCCATGGATGGATGGATGGATGGATGGATGGATGGATGGATGGATGGATGGATGGATGGATGGATGGATGGATGGAGATACACTATAGACACAAGAATGACTGGGGGAAAAAGCAGTTAAGAAAGTGTAATATAGTTTGTACGAACTTGTCAAGATGTTTGATACTCTGCTCATTGCTGGTCACACTGTAGTAAGGCCCCTCAGTTCGGGAAAAAATGAGATAGGTGATTTCTCCTCTGCTGAATCCGACTCGAGCAGCAAGTTCTATCTCCACGTTATATGACTCCTGGGAAAAGAAACAAACAATGCAAAAGTTGTCCGCACAGGCGAGGTTATATTTTCACTGGTGTGTGGGGGACGCGAAGCTATGATGCTAAGCATCTGCATGCGGGAGTGTTCACTGAAAACAAGCACCTCCTTGTTTCCGCTCAGTTTACCTTGGGTCTCGTCCCAAAGAAGTTCAGGCCACCCTCGGGGTAAAGGAAGAGAACGTACGAGTCGCTTTCGTCGTAAGCAATCACGGCCTGGAAGGTGTTGACCTGGACAGAGGGAGCGAGTTTGCTTTTCAATAAAAACTATAATGTGATTTCAGTTACTTCAAGTAAGCAGAATCAGGTTTATTGGCCGCGTATGTGAAAACACACAAGGAATTTGTCATCGTGTAAGCAGTTCAGAAAGCAAATGTTTTTTATTTCCCCATCGTCACAGAGAGGACTCACAGCCGCTGTATACTCACATAAAAAAAAAAAAGATCATCCCTAATAGCAAAAAGAAGAGAAATTGTAAAGGGCCAACTAAGAAATTACATTGTGCACCTGTTTACAAGCAGAGCGTGTTCATTATATTAACTGAAAGCAGTCCATTGGAAATGAATGACCGCTTCAATATTTCACAGTATGAACATGAAGCATTGTCAAAACTGTTCTACAGCTCACACAAAAAGAAGCATCTTGACTGCATGTGACTATCATCTGCACACACGCACACACACACACACACACACACAATTCCCAAGCGAAAGATGAGCCCAGCTGTCTTCCTGTGTGTGCGGACATCTTTCATGGAGATGTTAAAGACGTGTGAGCAGGACTCACACGTCTCGTCACCTAAATCCATGGAAAGGCGTCCATGTGTAATTGTTTACCCCAACATCTTTAAACCATCTTCTGTGTTGTTTCTTGCAGCCTCGGGTCTTGTTTTAATTAGTGAGTCTGGTCTGGAAGATTGTGGGGTGTTCATGTGAAATCTGCTTTTGCTTTGTCTTTAATACGGCGCCATTCATGTGGTAATGTTGATGGGGTAAATCAATTAACGATGAAATACAGTGGATATTTAAAAAAAAAAAAAAAAAGAAGAAGAAAAAGAAGGTCTAAACACCTCTGTTCCAATGGCAGTTTTTTTTATATTAAAAAAATCTGGAAAAAAAGAAAATAATAATTTCAAAATTTTCCATCATTAATATAAACCTGCAACCAGTACAATTCATTAAAAAAAACAACTTTTAAATGGCCATCAGCACACACCTGCCATTTAAAGCACCTCTGATTAACCCAAAATAAATCATGTTATGTTCTGAGGTTGGATCCCAAAAACGCAGACACAAATAAGTGTTTAACACTTTATTCACATAATATCGAAAGGCGAGGAACTAACTTGACTAGACCAGAAACAAGGAACAGAGGAGCAGGTGGCCAGATGGAACAGAGGTAATAATCCGACAAAGACACACATTTCTCAGACAGGCTTATATAGACAGCGAATCGATCTGATTGGCTGTAGCTAGACATGTGGGTCACAGGACTGACATGGTATTATCTGATTGGCTGTTGACCAGATAAAGAGATTAAAGATTCCTGACATCACATAGCTTCTTACATCCCATAGCATCTTACCAGTTGAAACTAGATGCTGGTTACATAAGTTCAAAATAAACACTTGACCACACAGTCATGACCCAAACATAACCCTTGCATGACCCTAGTCATGACATTTCAGATGTTCTGGTAGGCTTTTCCTGACATGGTTTTCTTTTGAGCAGAATTCAAAAGTTATTGTTAGTGCTAACAGTGACTGCTATTTCAAATGCTCCAAAATTCCCACCATCTTAGGCCCCAGCACCTGCTTAGGAACAACTGCCCACCCCCCCAAGCCAATTTGCCTTTTGTGTGGTGTGTGTTTGACTCACACGGAAAAGACAACTAATTACGGCACACAGACACCCCCCACAAAAAAAAAAACAAAGGCTCCCCTCCTCACCATTCCATTACAAGTGTGACAGTGGATGTGAGGGTGTAGACATACACAATCACGCACGCACGCACACACACAACCAAATGCTTGGTGTTTGGTCACCTTGTGAAATGTTCGTTAGTTGCAGTTCATCTGGGACAACGACCTAGTAATTGTTTTTTTCTTAAATTTCACATATAGAGACAGCAAATTCACGGTGCGCTGCAAAATCAACGCAAAAACATGTTGTAGTAGCGGGAAGTGTACTTAATTGCACTTTGGAGTATTCAATTTGATCTTTTTTTTCGTCTAAAGACTAAAACCAATGTATTAGTACTGGTAGTCATACTTGTAGCAGTTGTATGAGTTGTCATGGCACCCATGAGGGATGTGGATGCCGTGTTGTGTGCCATATCAAACGTTATATTGCAACAGGTCGCTAAAAAATGAACAGCAGGCCGCAAATGGCCCATGTACCGAACTTTTGGACCCCCAAGTTGGAGATGGATCAACAGTGTCGAAAACGTCCACTTTGGGACCAGTTTTCAAATATTTATTTTGATTGGCTTCAACATCAAAGAAACAATTGAGCCAAAATAACATTTGTCATCTGTTTTGCTTTAAAACGCTGTTGCGTAAATCCATGTAGTAAGCAGGTTTGCGCAACTATTGCACTGAGTCCCTCTGACCCAACAACGACCTATGGACAGTCACTTGGGGAGTCACTTGGGACCAAGAACTCAATCATGGGCAGGGGCGGACTGGCCATCGGGAATTTTGGGAGATTCCTTAACGGCCGGTTCGTTAATCGGCACCACCATGTGAACTCCCCTTCCCCAGCGCCGAACAATGAATAGTAATCATTGTATGTCAGATGCCAACACCCCCTCAGTCACCAAATAGGAGTCGGTGTATATACGTCGTCTCGTCTGTACCTCAAAATCGTCTGTACCTCAAAACCGCTCCGGTTTTGAGGTACAGACGAGACGGCAATGAAAAGGATTCAGAGCATGTTCATCATCTACACAGGCAGACAGACATGCTTGCTATATAAAAGAGCTGCAATCGATTTTAATTGCTTATTTTTTTTTATATAATTAAATTACATTAAATAAACTAAAATATTTAGTTAATAAACAATAATCAGGGGGGAAATCAGGGCTTTGCAACAATTTAATTCAATTAATCAATGGAATCATCAATAGAATAATCTATTCTAAAAAGATTCGATAGTGACAGACTGTGCTGACATGGTGGACATAGACAGGGTGGACCCTTTTGGCTAATCTTAGCATTTAATGAGCACAATTGCACATAATGCAATTTTACTTGCTAGCTGACCGTACTGTTGGACAAATGTAGTTGAGAAGAAAGGAGTCACATATGTTCAATCTGCTTTGAGCCAGGAAGAACACCCGTGTCGATCAAGTGGGCCCAGAGAATCAACAAATACAACTAGGAGGAATAATAGATCCTTTTGTTTTAAACTGGAGAAGAAGAAAAAAAAAGATAAATAAACACTGAGAAGAGACAAAAGTACATCATAGTGGACATTGAACAACACATAGCTTTGAAAGAGTTTAAAAGCTGCATAAAAAAAAACAAGAAAAAAAAACAATCAATTGTGTAAAACAAAAAGACAAAAGTGGAATATGGCAATATTATTTAAGGATTGGGGTTACAGCTGCTAATGTTTTAGATAATTGAACAACTCTGGAAATAATTAAGAACAAAATATAGGAATTTTTTGGGGTTACGTATTTTGACCACTTATCATTTTCTGCAAAGGTCCTAGGAAGGACAATATTTGTATTTAGAATTTGAAGCTAGGTTGTGAGTAGTTTATAGAATAAAAAAAAATCAAATTTTCATTTGACCCCAATATATACCGATAGTGGCGCCTTGAGAGTTTAATTCGTTCAGTAACTCAAAACACCAATGCCTAAAATTGTATTTCCCCATTGAAATGAATGGAAATGCCTAATCTGGTCTAGCATTCTTAAAAAAAAAAAAAAAAAAAAGACAATAAAAATGGTGCTATTTTATAATAACGTATTATATACTTTATATATAAAAAAAAAAATACAGTAAAGGTAACTAAATAAAATGTAAAGAATGAAACTATTTTTGTAGCTGGAGCTCACAAGTAAAAGAAAAAAATGAGCCGAATGACAGCTTGTATTATATTGTAAGTCGAGTCGTTATTATTATAGGTCACTACTGTAAAAGGAAAAATCTGAGAAACTAATCTTTTAGCAATGCTTTTTAAAAAAATAAATAAATCAGAGCTGTATGTGTTTGTGTTAGCGATAAAAGTGATAAGAGTTGGACAATGTAATGGTGATAAGAATGTTTGATACAGTGTCATCTCCACAGCACACCGTGGATTCCCATCCCCTAAACAAACGTCACCTCAGTACACATCCTGACTGGCACACACGACTGCGCTAAATCAGTTCACACATCCCCAACACTCCACCCCCGCTCAACTCCACCCAGCACCTCAGGCTAAAGTCTTCAAAGCAAGATGCTATCAGTCCAGAGACCCCCAGACGGCTGTGATGGGCAAACCTCCCGCCCCCAACTTCCTCTTAAGCATTCAACAATTTTATACATTAGCGGGCTCTCATCCATATTGTCACAAAGTCTGAATCAACTCCAAGCTAATAGCCACGGATGTTCAGTGCATTTATTAATATTTGCACGTTTGGCTTTTTGTTCAGTTGGCTTGGGGGAGGTGGACGGCTGAGGATTGAGATAAAACAGCTTGTGAAACACAAGCAAAGACAAACACAGATGAGAAAGCGAGACACGGGGAGATCCCCTGTGGGTTTCTTCCAACCACTCCCTTCATCATCCATCCATCTATCCTATGGGCCCAAAATGTAAAGATAGCACAGCAACTTTAGTTAGTAAGAGTGCTTCCTTGATAATGCTCAATGCTCAATCCAGGCATGGCAAAAGTACTAACACTGGTTCTTAACAAATACATGTGTTTAAAAAAAAAATGATACAAGTATCAATTCCAATTTTGTACTGAAGTCAAACTGTACTGACTCACAAATGTGAGGGTAAAATGTGCACTGCCAATTACTACATTCAAGAAAAAATTTCATCCTTGTGGCCTCCCAAAGTTGAATGTACTGCAGGTTGACAAAGCCAAATGTATCATATTAAATACAAGACATTTTGAACCCTCTATTTCATGAGTATATATTTTTTCCCATTAAAACCCTGAAGTATATGATCTGACACATACATTGCACAGATAATCCATTAGAGGGCAGTATCACCCAGATGATGGCTTTTCCAGCGACCTGGCAAGATCGACCAAAATGTGAAAGAAGAGACACCTATACTTAAAAATAGTTTTCTGATTTTTGGAAATACTAATATGTTTATTATTATATTTTTGACAGTTATAAATGTACAGATTTAAAGCATTGTGACCGGATGTATCAAATATGACACAAATCAAAGGTCATAAGTGGAAGTTGATTTAAAAAATAATAATAATTCTCATATATTTAATTGTTCAGGCTTCAACATGAAAGAAGTGCAGATCCCTAGCAGAGCAGAGGCAATCAATCTTAATTTAGATCATTTTAAATTCATATCTCCTGCATAATGCATTCAGCTTCTTCTCTTCAAAGAAATATAAAAAAAAATTCAAGTGTAAATATTCCCTACAATTGGTTTCATTGACAAAAGAAGGAAGCAGATTTTGGGATTGGGATCATTTGTGGGCGGCACGGTGTAGAGTGGTTAGCACGTCCGCCTCCCAGTTCTGAGGACTCCGGTTCGAGTCCGGGCTCCGGCCTTCCTGGGTGGAGTTTGCATGTTGTCCCTGTGCCTGTGTGGGTCTTCTCCGGGTACTCCGGTCTCCTCCCACATTCCAAAGACATGCATGGCAGGTTAATTGGGTGCTCCGAATTGTCCCTAGTAGGTGTGCTTGTGAGTGTGGATGGTTGTTTGTCTCTGTGTGCCCTGCGGTTGGCTGCAACCAGTTCAGGGTGTCCCCCGCCTACTGCCCATAGCCAGCTGGGATAGGCTGCAGCACCCTTGTGAGGGATAAACGGTCAATAAAATGGATGGATAGATGGATGGATGGATAATTTGTGTCTGCCTGTGTGTAAAATGAAAGAGAGGGCAGGGGAGGACATTTTGATGACCCTTAAAGGTGACCTCTAACCTCTTGAAAAGGTTAAGAGGTAGATTAGAAGCTGAAGGAGTACAAATGGACCTCCCACCTACCCCGGAGGCCGAATACATGAAACGACCAGGAATTTGGACTAATTGCTCACTGTGTGATTTACTCTTGTGGTGAAGTCCTCCGTATCCATCTTACCTTGTTGGAGGCCCCCCCACTGCTTCGAGTGGGCCCCTCATACGCAGCCACGTTCTCCCATGTTGCCACCACAGCGTGGGTGGGTGTGAATTTTGCGTCCGGGAAGCCTTGCTGAACTTCCTGGGTTGGCAGGTGAACAAACGAGTGCATGGATGATGGGGGAAGAGAAACGAAGAATGCAGTTGGCAAGTGTTTGACCTATTTACAAAATGTTTGACATCAATTTGCCTTCAAAGCGAGAACAACCCTTTGCTCTTTTCCTTGAGTCAACACACCTGGGCCACTCTGTTGAGCACGCCGGGCGTCTCAGTCACCCTGTAGTAAATCTGTCCTCGCCCTCCGCTGGTGTCCATGTCAGCCAGAAACGGCGCCACCGCCGGGAAGTCGGTGGGGAAGCCGTCGTCCACATACTGCTTCTCCATCGGCAAGTCCTGAGCTGATATGATCCCGTTGGTGGCCACCTGGACAATATCGCAAATAAATCATCGTTTCAGTGGGATTTTTCAACTGTGGAAACATGAGCACCCCCACCGAGACCAAGTCTATCACAAACATTCTTGAGGAGCATTAGTCACTTTGCTGGACACTTAACAGCATGTGCCGTTTACATGAAGAGTAGCTATAAAAAGTCTACACACCCCTGTTCAAATGTCAGGTTATTTTTTTGTGATATAAAGAATACCAACAGAAACCATTTTGAAAGGGGAAGATAAACAAAGAACTGAAATGATGTAGTTGCATAAGTGTGCACACCCTCTTATAATTGGGTATGTGGCTATGTTCAGAATTAACCAATCAAATTTAAACTCAGATTAAATGGGAGTCAACGCACACTTGATACCATTTTTTTAAAAAACAAAAAAACTTTTAGATCTGTAGTCATACATTTCGTTTATACTTGAAGGTTTTGTGTGAGAACTGACTGCTATGTTGAACTGTTCATAATTCCCTGCACCCAGTTACAGCAAAACACATTTGCCTACATTGGGGTTTAAGTTTTGGCATTTTGGCAGGTATGTTTGGTGCAAATAAAACACTGCTCATCACTACAGTAAAAGAGCAGCATACCTAAAGCGAACTATGATGGTGGTGGCAGTATCAGCTTTGGGATTGCTCTTCTTCAGATGGAACTAACCATGGTGGATGAACTCGTGAACATTTCAAAATAGATTAAACAAAACATTCAGGCTTCTGCTGCAAAACTAAAAATCTGAACTTTATTTGAGGTTAACCAAAGACACTTTAAATGGTGGCAGGTGTGTTCTGGCTCCCACTTAAGATGAGTTTGAATGTGATCGGTTAATTCTGACCACAGCCACAAACCCAGTTAGAAGAGGGTGTGCACACTTGTGCGGCCACATTATTTCAGTTATTTTTAGCTCCCCTCTCAATGATATATTTTTAAAAAATTGAGTTATATAGGTTATATATTACTCACTAATAATGGGGAAAATTATTAATTTTTTTTTAATTACCACAAAACCTTAGCCTTTGAACAGGGGTGTGTAGACTTTTTATATCCTCTGTAAGTGGTATATTTACTCAAGCACTACACCTCAATTCACTGGTTTACTTGACTTTTCTTTTTTTTTTAATCTTTGTATAATGATAATAATAATAATTTATATACATTTTAAATACTTGTTTTGCTGTTGAAGCAGAAAGCACATCATCATGCTTTTTTTTTTTTTAATTTTAACCACAAAACCCTGGCATTTTTTAACAGGGGTGTGTAGACTTTTTATATCTTCCATAAGTGGTATATTTACCCAAGCACTACACCTCAATTCTGTGGTTTACTTGAGGTTTCTAAATATCCACTGTATTTTTATTGTTTACTTTGTATATTATGAGCAAGCAAACATTTAATCCACTAAACAAGTAAAGGCAACACCTGCACAATTTTAAGGTTCTAACGTGGTCCAATCATTAGAAGACCCAAGCCAGTGTTAAATATTTTACTGAGACCACCAGGAAATCATATAGCTCCTAACAGATAAAGCAGCTGTCATTAAAAAATCATTAATTATAATCATACACCTAACAAGAATAATTTGTAATGTGTTGACAATAATTCTGCTCCCTTTACTTGTTACTAAATGGAAAAGCTCAAAGTCCTGGGCTTGTTCAACCGCTGCATGTACATGTTAAATAAAGAAAATAATTACATGCTATTTGAGAAAACAGAGATGTTCACTTTTCCGAGTGAGAGCACTTGGATGCATGTTGCAAAAGTGGGGTGCAAAAAAAAACAAAGTAAAGGCATGCAAATGTACTTACATAAAGCTGATAGAAGTGGGTGTCGTAGAAGTAGAAGGGTTTAGGCAGAGATAAGACTTTGGAGGTTTCATCGTCTCCTTCTTCCAAAAGTGAATCTCCACTTAACATGCCATAGGGGAACATTTGGGCCCTCTGGATGGCTGCAACCACAAACATGCTGCAGCAAAGGCCCACAAGGTAGACGGGCACCCTTTGCCCTCTCTCCATTGTAGATGGCCGAAGAAGAAGCTGCAACGAGAAGACAGCTGGACTGACGGGGAGGAAAAGAAAGAGGAAGAACTCCTCAACTCCACTCAGCAGAGGCGCTAATACTCCGGGAGAGAGAGGGAGGAGTTAAGGGGATGCTGGGGGAGCGTTGGGGGGGATGTGGGTGGCGACAGTGGTGGAGGCAACATCTGTCTCGAATTAAGACAAAACAAATAGAGCATTTTTAATCCAGATGGAACTTTATCTGTTTCACAACAACGAAAAGCAAGAATTATTTTTACACACTTGGACGCTATCACCATCGTGATACAAATCACATGCAGTACTTTGGCACTGCTCATATTCCCCAAGGAGTGCTCGTATTTTCTTCACATAAAGATCCCTAGATATAAATGTAATATGTAACATTTACACCTCTTAGAATATACAGTGATCCCCTCTAAATTACATTCCAGACCACCCCCGCCATAAGCAAAATTAGTGATGTTTAGAAATACCATATCTAAATACTCTGTAGGCAATTACAGTGCTTACTTTTTTTGAAGGGTCTTTAAACATTTTTTTAATAAATAGAAACACATTTAATACAAATAATAGAGAGATAGTAAGAGCAATTGATATTGAACAGTCCAAACAAACTAACAAATGTAACTTTTAATCATCGCACAATATATATCAATAATCACATCTAAAGATATATACAGTATTATAAAATGAAATACAGCAGTTATGTTCTGTAGTCATAAAATGCAGGATTTTATCAGACCACATTCAATAATTTTCAACAAAAATTAGGCTTCCCGTTTCATTCTATTTTATAAATTTATCTATTTTCTCAAACACAATGTGTGCCGCCACCTGGTGGTCAAAAGTGTAATTACACCCAATATATATGAGTGTTAGACCAAAATTGAGTTGTTAAAACTATACCCCCCCCCCCCAACAAAAAAAAGAAATCTAAAAGTAGATTTTCAGTACAGTGGTGCCTTGAGATACAGATTTAATTTTTTTGTAGCTAAAAACACTTTACTCTTAAATTATCATTCCCCATTCAAATGAATGGAAATGCCATTAACCCTTCCGGAACAACAGAAAAAAAAACTCAGAACAAAAATGTTAATGTTTGTGTTTTTCAGAAGAAAAGTCCCGCTATAATTTTGACTTGGCCACTAGGCGGCAGTATAATACAGTGATGACCACAAATGAAGGACAGTTTCACTCAACTACTGAACATAAGTGACTCAGTAATCTTCAGTGGTATTTGTTGTTTCTCTCAGAGGATAACTCAACTCAATTTTATTTATATAGCACCTTAAAACAACCATCGCTGCATACACAGTGCTGGAGTAAAAATCAGTTCTGCACTTGAGGCAGCTAAAACAAAATAACACAATATAAATAGATTGATTAATGTCACACGTAAATGGGTAAATTAAATAAATAATACAATTAATTACACAAGAAGTATGTCAACGAATAAGGAAATAAGTAAATAAAATAAGTACCAAATGAATTGAAACAAAATAGAGCAGGAAGAACTTGCCTTTGAGTATTCTTATATTTTTCTGTACTCATACGTATTCATTCAAATATTCATTGTGATAAGTGTTGTAAATTGTTGTGATATAACTCTGCCACAGAGATGGGATTTCTCATTATGTGTTAGTATCAAGCTAGTGGAGTTTGAAACAAAGTTTATTTTTGACAGTAAACTTCAACTGGGTGTCACAATAAACAGCTGTTTTTTTTTCTCGTCTTCTTCTTAAGAGTTCTGCCAAACTGCTGCTTTGTAGTCAAAGTAAAAAAAAATTAAAAAAAATATTTTTGGGGGGGAAAAACTCATGTCAAGTCACTCATATCTCAAGGCACCACCGCAGCCTACTGTCTTTAAAAGTAGGCTATACTATGGCACCAGCGACCAGCACAGTGGAAGAGTGGTTTGCATGTCAGCCTCCTAGTATCACGTTTGAATCTTGGCTTCGGCCTTAGCGTGTGGATTTTTTTTCTTTCTCTAGATACTCCTGCTTCCTCCTACATTCCAAAAACTTGCACGTTATGTCCATTTAAGACTCTAAATCAGGGTTTTTCAAACGTTACCATCCTGGCACCTGCATTTTTCTATTACCGCAAAATCACGACACACTATTATAGAAGTTAAAAACAATAAAGAACATTTTATCTTCTGCAAACACGTTTTTGTTTTTTCCGTATTTGTCAATCTCAGGGGTGCAGGTTCGATTCCCATATCCAAGATATAAGTTACAGCAAAGATAAGATACGGTACTTGGATAGTGAAGTGAGCATGATATTGAACCCCCGATGCTTCCACCAAGTGAATGAGGAAACTGAGTGCTGTGACGGCTTTAACTGTAGAAGTTATTTCAAACTTAACCTGACAATTTTGTGGCAAATTAGGCAGAGGTGACCAAAAAAAACTCACACTCTTTACTTCCATAGCACTGATTTAACTCCTTTACGCAAATAAAAGTAAAAAAGATCGTCTTACAGACTCTGAAATGTGCACAAGTGTAGTGATTTAAAATAGCCACTTAGTATCTCAATTAATTTCACCACACCAAAACACAGGTTTGTTCCGAATAACCAGAACGGGAAGCTTATATAATAAGTACAGAGGTTTTTTTTTTATTATTACAAAAGTAATACCAGCAAAGGCAACGGGCAAAGATATAAACCACTATAGCTGTATCAATAAAAACACAAAGGTAAAACTCACTGCAAACGATCACTATTCAAAAAGGTTTTCACAGCAACCACTTCAAGTCACGCAAGATACCAGCCACTATAATATTGCACCTTGCCCACTAAAACCTTTACTAAACCATTTTAGCTAAAAAAAAAATAAATAAATATATATATATATATATATATAATTGGCTAAAAAGGAGAAAATAAATAAAAGGCCCATAAAACAAGTGTAAACAGGGGGGAACAAAACAGTGGCACAACTCTTGTTTGTGCACTCCTCGAAAGATATATTTGTCACATAGTGTCGATAAAAATCTCATTAATCATTAAAAAGTCATACCGTTTGGTTGGACAATAGCCTGCCCCCTCAAAGAATAGTACTTTGCTTCTCGATAGTTACACACGTGTCTGTAAGGCTAAAATAAAAGCAAAATTGTCAGTCCAGAATGTCATTTAAAATAATAAGCTTATTAAGTGAAGCGCTCGCTGGCCGTCCACTCGTTGCGAAGCAAGACGCACTAATTAAGTGTCATATTATGGTGCCAAAGTTGTACAAGCCGCGGGAGCGCGCACGCAGAGTGGAATCCACGCTACAGCACTGCCTGTGGATGAGTTCAATAAACGCATGAAGAACACACGTGTGGTTTTCAATTTTCAATTTGGGAAACGTTTTGTAACAACAGCAAATGTTTTTCACGGAGAAGGAGGAGGAAAAAAATAGAAAAGCAACAATCCTGCAGTGGACTCAAGATGCAAACAGGCAACACATAGGAAATCACAGTTATACATAGAAAAGGCTTAAGACGACGGTCAGAGCGTCAGGCTATGACGCATTTTTGACACTTCCCTTAGAAAATAAGTGCGTGAATAATTTTGTTCCCAGGTTATAGTATTTGATTGATTATGGGAGCGAAATGAAGAGCGGAGACACGCACACACACACTCAAGCAAGAGTATGACCAATATTTCAAACGGATGACATCAAATGCAATCAAATACAGTACTGTGAAAACACATACAGTAGGCTATACGTAAATATATACAGTATGTACAGAAAATAACATGTATACATCCTACTGTTGTGATTTAATAAAAAATAATAATTTGAAGTTCTTTTGCTCGTTTTAATACTGCTTTTGCTGATGTTTTAGATTTTTGTCGAGGTACTGTTTCATTACCGTATCGAGGTATTTTATGCAGGTATCGTATCGAAGTCAAAATTTTGGTATCGTGACAACACTAATAACAAGAACAAATATGTAAATGAGCACTTAACGGGCGAATGATAACGCGCAAAGAAAACTAGCTTCATCAGTAGAGAGGTAAACAAAACTTCAGAGTGAGGTGCATTTAAGGACTGACAATAAAATAGGACATCTTAAAAGTGTATGGGGAAAAAAGACCAAAGAATGAAATGCAATGACGTGGACTCCCTCTAGAGATCTGGAAGAAAAAAAAAAAAAAAAAAAAAAAGTGTGTGTGTGTGTGTACACACACATACACACATATATATATAATTAATTTTAGCACTTATTTTTCCCACTTAAAACAGTTTTTTTCTGATTAAAATGCTATTTTTTTTAGACACATTAGCCACAAATCATTCTTACCATCAATAACATCTAGCAATCCTCTTAAACAAGTTCTTCCAAAGCGGTCCAAGCATGAATTCAAGGAGCTTGTGTTTTAAAACCTTAGTTACACTACTCCTCCATAAGTGAACATTATTCATGCGCGTCTATCAACACTGCGTGAATGAATGCAAATTTTTTTTTTTTGGGGGGGGGGGGGGGGGGGGGGGGGGTCGGGGGGAGCGTCGGTGGCCATCTAGCGTCTGTAATGGTACATTGCATATTTATTGACGTGTATTGACTGTGCAGTTGTTCTCAATTTATTTCTCCAATATTACCATTAGGATTAACATTAAAAAGGCAGAAGTTTCATTCCCTCCCCCCAAAAAGTATATATTTAACATTGTAATTAGAAACTGTGCTAATATACTGTTTGAACGTCAAAATTATACATAAACATAAGTAGAAAAAACTGTACTTAAATAATAATTAAATGAAAATATATTGCACATAAGTTTTTATGCACCTAAATAAAGTTTTTTTTTTTTTTAAACAATCAGTTCTTAAAGAATGAATACAAATGTTTTTGATTTAAATGTTAAATAAATACAATTCAACTGAACACAGGGAGTGATTCTTTCACATGCCACTAGAGGGAATCCACATACCACTCGTACAATTCTCAAATATTTTACACCAGGTTACAGGACCACCTAAAAAAAAAAAAAAAAAAAAAGAAAAGATGTTCACTACTCCAAGTACCATCACAATCACTAACACTAAAATACAGCAGTGTAGCAAGTCACTGTAACATTATGCACAATTTGAACATTTACAATGCACCTAAATGTAGGAAAATGGTATACTAAAATGTTGAAGTGTGCTTGGCCAGCAATTTGTTTATTTTTACAAAATACTAGAGTGATCTTGAGTATCACCGAATATCACTGCTGTTTTGTACGATGCTTTTATTTGGTTCGTTAAAAACTGAGTATTGCATTTAATGACGTTACTGTATTATTTTCCCACAGTAATACACAGTACATGAGTCACTCAATAACTTCAACACTTTACCAGAGATGGCAAACGTACTCGCACCGCAGAAGTGCAGATACATGTGGAATGAATGAATGAATGAATGAATGAATGAATGAATGAATACTTTGGTAAAAGTGGAAGTACTTATTCAATTCCTTTACTAAAATAAAGTTATTTAAAAAAAAAAAAGACTTAAAAAGTGAGTAAAAATTAATATTATCTAGCGATATCTGAACAGTTTAGTATTTGTATTTTGTTACTTTCCACCATTGCACTGTGCAATGCAAATCTTCTATCCTATAATTAATGACCACGACTGCAATAAATATACAATGCTGCTGACCTCAGCCTGCATTTGCGGAATCAGACACCCACAAAAAATCCAATAAACTCATTAATAATTCAGATGGGGGACCATTAGTGTGCACACGGACACAAATGCACAGAAATGATACATTTCTGTCACCGTTGGGACACCACTTGCAGTCATTTCTGGGAAAATCACTGCCACCATAGATTTGACTTAAATTTCACTTGTCTCCCTTTGGAATCCCCTAAGCCTGTGAGTGTGTGTGTGTGGTGTTGTGTCACATTTAAGAATGCAGCACTTGTCAGCACTTTAAGCACCTGCCAAGCTTCAACCACAACAAAAAGCTGTTTACAAGCAAGGGTTTCACAGATTCAAGCCTTAATCAATATGAGGATAGCATAACACAAAGAGCAAAGGGCATTGCTCTCTTGTGCTAGAGTCACATGGATCAGTGCAGACTCAAGGTGGATCTGTCATGGTTTGGGTTGGGTTTTTTTTATGTTTTTTTTTTTTGTTGATCACTTCAGTTGTTTTCCTTGTCAGTGTCTCGTTTTAGTGTGATCATGTTCACCTGTGCTTGTCATCCCACACCCTTGTGTTTAGCCAATCAGTTCCCTCACCCACGTGTGTCTTGTCCAGGTGTCACTTGTTGTGTAATTAGTTTGTGTGTATTTATTTATTCTGTTTTCAGTTGCGTTCTTGTTGGTCCATTGTCGATTCCACGTTCTGCAGTTTCTCCCGTCTTGCCTTGTTATTTGAGTTTGCGTTGATTTAGGACTTTTGTTTTTGTCGTTTCCTGTCTGCACCTTGTGCACCACGTTATTTTTACATAAGTAATAAAGCCCTTTTTTTGTTTGTACATTGCCTCGGCCTCCTCCCCCTGCCTCCCCTCCACTTGGGTCCTCAATCCCCCACAAGCCTTGACAGGATCAGTTGGAAATGTCAGCATGTGTGCACTATAGAAAATAAGTTTGGGGGGAAAAAAAATACTAATCTTATACATGATAATTGCATCAAGCAACGACTGGTGAAGGTCAAGCTTTATCATTCTCCGAAGCATCTAATGAATCAAACTTTACTGATAATGTGTTCGAATTTTTGTGAGGTGACAGCCATAAAACCTCTCAAACGGGCAGCGAATAGTTCCAAAATTCTTGCCAGGCGACAATTTTTCAACACCGCTCCAATGTAGTTGTCAAGCTATGGGCATGGGAATAATATTCTTGCATAGGTGACCAAATGTTGAGGGCCTCAGATGTGTCCAAATGAAATATTAAAGGGATACTTCACTTATTTAGCCCATTATAGAAATAAAAAGTTAATATTTTTTCTAGAATTAATTTGATACTTTAATTATTTTTCATGTACAATTAGTACCTTTAAAAACACATTTTGCAACTTGATGTCGACTGAAAATGACATCACAAGGGCTCAGGTAACCAATCACAGCTCACCTGTTTTCTAGGTTTGGTCATGTGACATTCACAAGCTGAGCTGTGATTGGTTACCTGAGTCCTTGTGATGTCATTTTCAGTCGACAGCAAGTTGCAAAATGTACTAATTGTACATGAAAAATTATGAAAATATCAAATTTATTATAGGCAAGATATTAAAGTTTGACTGCCAAAAATGGCTAAATAAGTCAAGTATCCCTTTAACAGGAAAAAAAGAAGTATATAGTGATGTTTGGCAAACCATGTACTTCCCACAGAATTAGATTAATACATCGTATGCAATTACCATGTACGAACATGTTTTTTTTTCTTGGTCTGTGATTCAAATGTCTAAAATTATTCCTCAATTCAGATTTTAGCTGAATTTTATTTGAGCATTTATGTCTCTGCCTACTTTTTACTTTTACTCCCTATAATTTAAAAACAGACATTTGTTCTTTCTACTCCTTTGCGTCCAAAAAGATACAATAGCCTAATTTTTTCACTTCAAGACGTAAAACTGATGAAAAACGGGTATTGTGTTAACATTTAAGTACATTTCAGTGTGTGTATTTTTTATTTATTTATTTATGTTCAAACTTATACTTCTACATTTTGCATGTTTTTTGTTTTGTTTTGTTTTGTTTTTTTTCACACACCTTTGACTAAAAGTGTGAGTATTTTACCCCCTCGGATGAATAAGTGTTTATATGTATTAATAGGCTATATATAGCTAAAGTAGAAGTAAATCATCACCTTTTGCAAGATGTAATTTTTGAGAACAATCATTAGTCATCGTGTTGTTTTCCAGAAGTGCTTGCATGTGACCGCCTGTCACTTTCTGGAAGTAACAATGAGTCCGAGTGTAGATGTGGTTTAACTTCGACTGTTCAGTACTTACTTTTCTAGCTGTGCAGCATTTGCGGCGGTGGGCGTGGACAAACCGCATGACGTCATCGAACCTCTCCCACTAGCCCGGGTCCCTGATGTCAGCTCCTTCTCCATTTCTCTTCATCTCCATGCACGCACGGATCTTGGCGCCACGTTTATTCACGCCGAGGACTGCAAACATGACGAAGAGGAGTAATCCGGTGCGATAGGTGATAACTTTGTTGTTGCTATTGTTTTCTTGTGGAATTTGGTTGTTGTTTTGGTTGTGCATTTTGGTGACTTTACTCTCTCTCTTTCATTTGACGCAACTTGGAGGGACGGAATGAAAACAACAACAACAAATTTTAACATCCTTTTGCACTCAAGACAACTTTCTCATCATAATGTACAAAAGCTACAGTTGTTGATTGTATATTTAAAAACTTGTTGCGGCGTTTTAGGTATGTGTATTTACGATTTTTTTGTTTTGTTTTGTTTAAGATGCCACTAATTGTCACACCCACCTAGGTGGGGCGAAATTCATTCACCGCATTTGAACCATCCCGTGAGGGAGCGGTGAGTGCTGTGTTTATATTTTATAAATGATGGCCTGATCTCTAATATTGTCATTTGAAATGTTTACCTCGAGAGCCCTTGTACAACTACAAACGATCTTGATTTATTTATACGTTCAATAGTTTAGGCAAAAAATGCAGTTATGAAAGTGTTTCATTGTTAACAAAAGAAAAGATACTGTACAATGAATGAGCAATGTCTTGATTGTCAGGTGCTTTTTGCATTTAGAATGCATTTGTACATCTGGCGCTCAGTTCAGTCATTTGATACGCCATTTCATGACCTTTGCCAAGAACAGAACCACGCAAAAGCATTATGACCATCAAATACACTCTATAATGACTGTTGTTGACCTCTGATTTATTGAATTGAAAATCTGTTTTCTAATTGAACATTAGCGTAATTAATATTTTAATTAAACTGTCTCCATCATAAAAGACCCTGTAAAGGGAAATAAGAGATGTGTTTCTTATACATGTTTGAAGAAAATTGCTGTGGTGATATACTGTATAGCGTTAAACTGGTTTTCACCATTTCTCTTTCCCTGATTTTGGGGTGTGGCTATAAATTGGCCTCCAGTGACACATTTGGGTGTCCCGCATGTTACCCGCCCCCATGACTTGAAGTCCTTCGTTCACGTCAACCCATTTCTACCACTACAGTGTGCCGTTAGCTAGCTAGCTATAGCTGATGTGTTCTCACTCTGAAAATTAATCTTCCCTGGATGCTGCAATTTATAGAACAGATTGCTGATGTGTAGATGGTAGATTTCAAACCAAATGAGCTATCACGGTGAATGATCTCACCTTCCGAAAAAGAGCCCAGAAACAGGCTGTTATAGCTCGCAAGCTAGCTGGTAGCTAGCAACTCTTGTCGCAGTGTTGAAAGCTCCCACGCTGATACGGTGTGATATATTCCCGCCACAGGGATATTTTAAGTGGATGTAACTCTTGAAGCAATAAATATTTTAACACAAATGGCGGTGCAACACATAGACAGACAATATAACAAAATCAACCAGAGGTGGGCACATAGACAGACAATATAACAAAATCAACCAGAGGTGGGCACTTCCGTCTCTGTGTCGGCTCGTCATTGACGGCTGCACAGTGCACACCTATCAGCGAGTGCTTTAGGACGCAAAGCCTCTAAAAAATACACAAACTGAAAAGGACCCCTTGTACTGAAATGTGGGCACTCATTGAAAATGTGGTCATCCGTCAAAGACAAGGAAGAGACGCGAGATGGAAATGCTACCTCTGTTATTCACATCTAAAAAAAAAAGTTGTGAAAGTCTTCTTCATGTGGTCTCGTTTGTATTATACTGCCCCCTGCTTGTAATGTTAATTTTGTCAACGAAAACTAAGCAAAAATAATTTCGTCAACACACATTTTTCACCGGACTAAAACTAGACTAGACTAGACTAAAACCCTCATTCAGAAACAATAATTGGTGAAAGCTTTTGAATTCTTTACATTCTGTATTTCTTTATCACGTAATTACTATGTTTTTTATTAACTATATTTTAGTGTGCTATGAATGACAGGAAAAGATGACTTAATGAGTATTGTCATTTACGGGTGTGGTCATACAGTAAATTCAACTTGTATCTCAAGGCACCACTGTAGCTTTGATGCTATGCCAGCAACGTATCGCGACAGGCATAATATTTAAATTATTTTCAATTAGATGGGCAAAATGTAAATATTGAACTTCTGTAACTACTTTTGGCAACATTTTTGTTTGGTGGTATGCCGTGAGATATTTTCTAAAAGGTTGGGAAACACCGCCCTACTCGGTGCAACACTAGTCGTAACTTGCCTTGATACTGTCATAGATAAAAGTGATGTCACGTCTGACTACTATCTTGCTCACAAGGTCATATTTCTGTTCAGACAGGATGCCTGCTGACAACGACCAAGTGAAATGTTTTTGACACCATTTTGGAAAGCGAGAGACATATTTCGGAATGACGGCGGCACAGTTTCCAAGCGCGGAAGTCCCCGACCCCTGCCACAGCAAGCACCACATCGACTCCAGGAAGAGCCCCGTGATCAGCGCCGTCATGTTCGCCGCGGGCCTCCTGGGCAACGTGGCCGCCCTGGTGATCCTGGAGATCCGGCGCCGGCGAGACATGAAGGCCGCCGACAGCCGACGACGCGCGCTTTTCCACGTCCTCATCACGTCGCTGGTGCTCACAGACTTGGGCGGAACGTGCCTGGTCAGTCCGCTTGTGCAGCTGTCGTACTCGCACAACATCACCTTGGAGGGGATGTCACCCAGCACTCACGGGGTTTGCTTCTATTTTGGATTCAGCATGACTTTCTTCAGCTTGGCAACCATGTCTCTTCTCCTAATGATGGCTCTAGAAAGGTGCTTGGCTATCGGTTACCCCTACCTGTACACTCGGCACGTCACCAAAAAATTAGCCTACATCACAATTCCAGTGGTGTTTTTAGTGTGTATTCTTTTCTGTCTACTCCCTTTTGTGGGATTTGGGAAATATGTACAATATTGCCCCGGCACTTGGTGCTTCATTGACATGAAACCACATGGGAAGAAAGACCGCGCCTACGCCGACCTGTACGCCACGGTGATGTTAGTCCTGGTGCTGGCCATAGTGGCGTGCAACGCCTTTGTGGGTTACCAGTTGTTGTGCATGTACCAGCGCCGAAGGCGGAACGGCGGCTCCGTCACACGCTCCAACAGCGAGCGCATGGTGGAGGAGGTGGATCATCTCATCCTACTGGGCTTCATGACGACCATCTTCATCATCTGTACGCTGCCCCTAGTGGTAAGAGCACAGCAACAGACACATGTGTTTACATTGTTTTTATCGTTTCAGTCAAAAAATAAATACAGAAAAAATGACCCCTCTCGGTTTTTAGCTTTAGTACAGAAGGAGAATCAGGCATTATTTCTTTCTTAATTTAAACAGTAATATTTTGGCCTCACTGTGTAACAAGATTCTAGAAAACTTTTATTCAGCGCTCCTAATTAAAACGACTGAATTGTTCAGAAACAGCATCACAGGAACACTACTTAACAATACACACTACGCCAAATGTATAATTTATTAGAAGCTTCTTTTATACTCTGATGGATGGAGCAATACGATACTATAAGGTTGATCTGCTCCCACAGGATCATATTGCTTTTTTCAGCCAATGTAAAAACTGGACCATGCATGTTTTGTCATGTGCCACCAGTGATTGCGCAAAAACTTTTAGTATATCGTCATAGAGAAAATGATGAATGGAAAGAAAAAGTTACAGAGTAATGAAATTTAAATTTTGATTTCTTCTTTTAACAAATGTTTTGAGTATTAGGGTGGCACGGTGGATGACTGGTTAGCACATCTGCCTCCCAGTTCTGAGGACTCGGGTTTGAGTCCGGGCTTCGGCCTTCTTGGGTGGAGTTTGCATGTTCTCCCCGTGCTCGCGTGGGTCTTCTCTGGGTACTCCGGTCTCCTCCCACATTCCAAAGACATGCATGGCAGGTTAATTGGGCGTTCTGAATTGTCCCTAGGTGTGCTTGTGAGTGTGGATGGTTGTTCGTCTCTGTGTGGCCTGCAATTGGCTGGCAACCAGTCCAGGGTGTCCCCTGCCTACTGCCCAAAGCCAGCTGAGATAGGCTCCAGCACCCCCTGCGACCCTTGTGAGGTCAAGAAAATGGATGGATGGATGGATGTTTTGAGTATTATGTTTATATTATGCAATGACTTTCCATGTGTCACAATCTATTAGTTTTAAAACTGCTGGCAAGATTCGAATACAGCCTCATTTCATGCCTTCTGTCTCTTCTGTCTTTTTGTAGTTAACTCGCAATATAAAACACATAAAACAACTACGCCCCGGTAAAATAATAAAAACAGTTGCATTAAATGAATGAGTGTAATCACACATGATAATTGTTCATTCACTCTCCCCATTCGTTCACTACATAGGGGAACCAGTTTGATTCATTTTCAACCAGTTTTTAATCTCACATGTCAATTTTTAAACTCATGATATAACCTCCCAGATAGACTTCATATCTGTGGGCAGAGACTTCCAGAGTTCACTGCTCTGATATGAAAAAGCTGACTGATCAAATGAAATCCTGCACTAAGGGACTGTAACATTCTGGTTTAAAGTTCCTCGTGTTATTCTGTTGTTGTTGCTGCTGCTGGATAAATGTCCTGAATAACAATGCGACAGTGATGGAAGCGTGTTTGTTTTCTGACCATGGTATTTATTGCTTGACTGTAAAATGAACCAATGCACTGTATGGTTGAGGAAGCAGCCTGGGACGATGTCATGCAATAGGAGATATGAGGTAAAAAATAATAATAATAATAATAATAATAATCATCCCGCTTGTGAAGGGACATTCCGTCAAATTAGTTCAGAATAATTTAGGTTTCTTTGTATGTTCTTTGATGTGCTTGTCAAACTTTAATTACCTTTTTCTTTTTCTTTTTTTTTTTCTTTTTTTATTAGAAAAGCCCATAGTGACTGTCTTTATGATGTTAGGGATCAAGTTATTTTCAGTGAGCCACAGCTTAACCTCAGCAATGCATGCAGACAAAATCTTTGGAACTTACTTTGGAGTCTTAACTGGTGCGTAAAAACAGCATCATCCACTTAGAGCAGCAGCAGATACCTGGGCAGGTAGAAGGCAGGTCATTTATGAACAGACCAAACGGCAGAGGCCCCAGAAGGGAGCCCTGAGGTATGCCCATATAAGTGTGCATCTATGAGTGAAGATTTCTCCTGGATGACTTTCGCACATTGTTTCCTGTCCTGCAGGATAAAGGCAAACCATCCAAACAAACAAACAAATAAAAAGCAAACAAACAATCAGCAATTCATGTATATGTATATGTTTATATATATATAAACACAAACAAGTAACAAAGAAAGTTAAAAGTAAAAATAAAAAAATAAACATATAATAAATGACAATTTATATGTTCAAAGGGAGTAGGAAGAAGTTGAAAACTTATCCAGTCCTACGCCTTAGTACGGAGCCCCTAAGGTGACATGGTAGAAAAAAAAAAAACTTTGCGTGCCCTCGCAAAAAACTTTGCGTTCTCTCGCAAAGATTGCGAGGGAACGCAATCTTTGCGAGGGAACGCAAAGTTGTTTTGCAAGGGAACGCAAAGTTGTTTTTTTCGCCTGCCATGTCACCTTCGCTGCGCCGTAAACACTTCCGGGTCATCTTCCATGTGAACAAAAGCGACGAGGATGGAACGTTTGTAAACATGAAACAAAACAGTGGGAAAGCTTTCCCAAAGCGACTAGGATGGAGCATGTAATTTTCCACTGCTTTGTTTACACGTCGTTGTTTTGCGAGGGCACGCAATCTTTGCGCAAAATGTTTTGAGAGGGAACGCAAAGTTGTTGTTTTTTTTCCTACCATGTCACCTTAGGGGCTCCGTACCTTAGTCTTTGTATCTTATCACTTATTTCATATTTAATACAATAGGTTACATTTTAATAAAAATAAAAAAATGTATATGAAAATGTATAATCCTACTCATATAGCGTATGTAAATAAAATTAATATAAATACACGATAATAATACATCAACATACTCACATACACAATTTTGATTACACTCATATTGGTACATCAAAGAAAAAAAATCATTTCTACAATTGTACTAACTCGTGTCTGATTTAAATAATGGTCTTGAATTTTGCTTTTAAACATTTTTTTTTGAACTAAGCAAGTGACTTCATCTTTTCAGCTCAGTACCAAAATTATTCCACAAATTAACACCCTTTACAGAGACACACCTTTGCTTAATATTTGTTCTTGTTTTGTTTTGTTTTTTTGTAGATACTTGTACCCCCTATGTCATAAAGGACTGTGTCTAACTTCAAACAACTTCTGAGTACTGTGGCAGAGCAGATTGTTGTATACTTTGCACATTATTTGTGCTATTTTAAACTCAACCAAGTCATAAAATGTCATTGTATTTAATTTAATAAATAGTGGATATGTTGATTCTGTATATTTTGATCCACTAATAATTCTCATGGCTCTTTTTTGCAGTTTAAAAAAAAAAGGGAAAAAAAAGAAGAAAAAAAAAGAGTACGGAAGGATCAGCAGAAGATATTTGTGGTGATCTGCTTCCTGTTTCAGTTTCCTCCAAATTTCTTACTGACAGTTTGGGGTTTTTTTTTTTCTTTCTTTCTTAATTGCAAAATCCCCCTGTAGGGGAAAAGGAGACACCCTAGTACTAGAGTCAAACTTGTTTCATCACAGGCTGCTGTCCACATGCTTGCACTCAGTGACTTGAGCTGGTTATAACTGTAAACACATAAATGTATAATTGCTTGGGGTGTTGTGGTGTAGTTCACGTGTTTACAGTTGGGTAATAAAATGCAAACTAAATTGTTTACAGTGCCCTGCGAAAGTATAGACTAGACTAGACTTCATGTGGCTGTTTGCTCCCCAATATTCTTTTAACAGACCTCGGAGATGATCACAGAGCAGGTGCATTTATACTGAGACTAGATGACACACAGGTGGACTATTTATCATCATTAGTCATTTAGGTCAACTTTGGTTCATGCAGAAATCACCAGGGAACTTCTGGAGCCAGTTGGCTGCACTGAGAGAAAAGGGGGTAAATAATTGGTGTGCCATTTCAGTTATTTGTTTAAAAAAAATAAAAAATAAAATAAAATAAATAACAGTTAAAAAGATCGGATACATTTATAAATTTTGTTCCACTTCAGACTGTGTGCCACTTTTTATTAGTCACAAAAACATACAATTTTATATTTATGTTTGAAGGCTGAAATGTGGCAAAAGGTTCAACGGGGGTTAATAATTTTGCATTGCACTACAGTATATCTTTTTACAAACAAATTTAATGGCATTACAAATTAAACACCATTGTAATAAACTTTGTTTTTGGAAAGTGCTACTTCAGTGATTTGTCTTCTTTTACAGTAAATGTAAACAGCGTGAGTCAGAATTATTATGCTATTAAAAAAAATAATAATAATATTGAGCCCTTGACTTTTACACCAATGCAATAGTGGCTATACAGACAATAGGCCAAATAAAAATGTAGTGTATTATGTGTGGATGAAATGAAGATGAACTATTGCCAGGTCACTAAAAGTTGCTGGACATTGTTCCCCTGCGCCCCCCACAACCCCCCAGAGAAATCAGTAGCAGGCATTTCAGAACCTGTGAACTCGTCATGGCTTCCATGGATTGTATTCACGCAATATTCGAAGGAGTTTGGCTCTGCCACTCCAATTTTACACAATGCCACTGAATATTTATCTGTCATTAGGTTTTGTGGGGATAATCATGCAGCTTAATAAGAAACGGTGACCTGTCCATATTATATGCCCTAGAGAAGTTGTTTATTGTCTCACGCACACATTCATTTGGTAGTTTTGCTGGTTTCAATAAACAAGTGATAACTTTCAGGCACCTTTCTTAGATACTGACTATTGACATTCTGGTTTGCTTGTGAGTCACCGACCATGTAGTGGTTCGCTCATCTGAGTGTGGGTTCAGTTCCCACTCGGTGATGGTGTAAATCGTTGTCTGGCACTTTGCTGCTCCAGTGAAGTCATACCAAAGTAGAATTTCAAAGATTAATACGATCAGTTACGGAAGGCGAGTTGGGTAGGAAATCTTTTTTTGGCTCTTTGTGATTGTCGGCACCCTGCAGTGGAAACACAAAGCAGATGGCTGAACTGGACTGGAACTGAGTGGAAACATGGATTTCCCATATTGCAGCATGAAAAATCAAGTCTAAACATCAAGTAAAACTTAAAAAAAAAAAAAAAAAAAAAAAACTCTAATTGGAACTGTGTTTTGGTTTTTAAGGAAAAAGTTTACATAATAACACAGCTCCACATCAAATGGAAATTGGAAGATAAATAAAATAAAAAGCATCTATAAATAATACTACTAATAATAAAAGTAATAATAATAATAAAGTCTCTTGGTCAAATTTTTTGTCTTTCCAACAACAGTGCAATCACATGTTATCTACCAAAAATTTGCAACTGTGTAGGTAAATAACAAAACATGGGCTCTATCTTCATGTCCAACGCAAGTCTAGCGCAAAGCGTGGCCCAATTATGTGCATGGGTGGAGTTTTCTTTCTTTTGTTATTTATTCTTTAGTGGATGGGCGCAGTTAGAAACCCGTGTTTGGGCCGTTGTGGGAGTGAACAAAGTCTAGGTTCCCCAGCCAGGCTACATGGCGGAAGACATGCCAGTAAGATGAAAACTTCTTATCTCAAAGAGAAAAACACTTCACCCCCCCCCCCCATAATGTACAATTTTCACAAAATCATTTTTAATACTTTTTCATACTTCCATCATGTAAAAAAATACCACAAAATACAATATATACTTTTTTTTCGCCAAAGATTAATATTTTAATCCCATATTTATATTAAATGAGTAACTTGTTAGAAAAATAGATGTCTGCACTTACAAAATGTATTTAGTGTTGATTCTAACCTGATATAATCTTTTATTTGAGTCTTAAGATAAGAAAGTAGACCTCTCTTTTGCTTGTATTATCTATCACTTTGTGAGACAAAACAACATTTGTGGTTTCTGCCATAATTTCCTGTCGACATCTTTTTATGGGGGGTATTTTCACTGTAAGACATATTTTACAGTAAAGAAATCTCATAGCACTATAACAAAAATTAATAAAAAATCTTACTGTGAAATGTTGATCTCTCCTCAGTTAATTCACAAATGTACTTATCCACTGTGTAAAATCCGCTCATGTTGCGTGTAAGACCTTCTACTTTTGTCTGATTACAGACTCGCGTGTACATCAATTCAGTTGGGGTTCGCAACGAGTCCCACCACCTGGACCTGATCGCCCTCCGTTTCATCTCGGTCAACTCCATCATTGACCCGTGGGTCTTCATCCTCCTCTCTCCTGGCGTGGTGCACTTTTGCTGGGCCTCCATCTGCAGATCCCAACGAAGAACTTTTCAAGCTTCACGGCTCAAATTGTCAAAGGCCAAAGAGACTCGGGCAAACGTAGAGCTGTCGCGCACAGAACTGGAATATGCAGAGTCTTTTCCACCTCTAGAAAATGTATGACTTGGATTGTTTTTGTGTGTGTGTGTAATTATATAGTTGTATTTATTTTAGCTCTGAAAAGGTCGCAGGGTTGGATGTCTTCGCTAATCAGGCACAGAAGTTTAGAGCGTTTTGTTGATCTATTTTTGGGCAGTTCCAGTATTATCAGCCGCTGGCACTTCCTTATCATGTCCGGGATGTTTCCATACTACTTGTAGTTCAAATATGTTCATGCATGAGTCAATTCTGTCAAGCTATGTGTTTTAAGTACTTAAGGCTAAGTATAAGGCTTGTATGTAGACCGACCGATACGGATTTTTATTTTTATTTATTATTTTTTTTCAAGGCCGATGCTGATTCCGATATTGGGCAGCATAAAATTACAACAATAAGATATAGTATGAATTATAGATCATTTGACTGCTTCACAATACTCTACCCTTCTGTATTTGTTAACTGAACAACAGGGAGGGGAAATTTAGCAAAAATCCGCTGATTTTTTTTGTGCATTTTTTTATTCAAAAATCTATTTTTTTCCCCCGATTTAAAACAGCACATATTGGATGATTACGTAAAGTGGCCAGCTGTCCATACAATTAAATAAAGTGCATCAATGCTATTATAGTATAGCCCCCCTATTGTTTGTTTCTTAACAGTGTTCATGGGTCAATGTGACCCGTTTTAATGTTTAATCATCAAAAAATATCACATAACACAATGCAATGTTTTTAATATTTAAGAAAATTAAAAAAACGAAGGTCAGCAGACAAAGTTGAACCTATGTTGGTTTTTGTTGTTGTTGTTTTTTTTGTTGTTGTTTTTTACTAGATTTTTCAAGCGGGTCAATTTGACCCGCAACATAACAGGAGAGCTGAAAAGAATAGTATAGTTGCAGTTTAAGCATTCATGTATATGTCTATTTTCATTTCCGTTATTTACATGTCTATTTCTCTTTTTGTGCTCAGGACAAACAAACCAAATATTACCTTGACGCCTTCTTGGTATTGTGATTCGGTTTTAGTCACTCAGTGTTGTATTGACCATGTTTGCAAAGTTCTTGAATGCGCCACATGCACATTCGAAGTAAAAACGAAAGTAAAAGTTTGTTTTTGTTTTTTTGCCGATGCGGCAACTAACAGCCCGTGTCATCAACTTTACCATTACAATTGGCTTGTTTTCCCTAACATTTATTTATTTGTAAATGCCAAAAGGTGCGTTCAATGGCGGTCTTTATGGGAAAGTACTAAATGTGCATATTTGTTTGTCCATGCCTGTTGTCAGGTCAATTTGTGCTACTGTGTTACTTGAACTGGTATGCCAGCTCACACTATTGATGAGCTTCATGTGAAACTACTGAATACAGTACCATGGGATCATGAATGTGTACATGCTAGATGCATGGTGGTGGTACTTTATCCTGCTCTGTTTGCATCTACAGTATACATGATTACAAACCCCCCTTTTGCGATCATTGATGTATTTTTTTATTTTTTTATTTTTTTTTCACGACTGTGCCAACAAATGTAAATGAGGCGCCACACATCCTCACATAAACACTAAACATCCATACCAGGCTGGATGTGGCTAATGGGACAGGAATTTTGTGCATATGCTTTATAGGTGCGCGTTCAAGAAAACTTACGTTGCAGTGTTGTTCATTGCATTACTGTAAAAATATCAGCTTTTTATTAAGAGTTTAACAGATTTCCAAAATATCATATAAGCATGACAAGTATGACATTGCACCAGTCCAGGCATGCTTGTGTTGCTATGAACATGCTTTGCATGAAACCTACATCTCAGAACTCAAAAATGCTTGAAAACAATGTGATGTAATGTGGAAGTCTTGTGCCATGTAATGATGTGAATACTGACTGTAGGTGAATGTGAGCTCACTGAATGTGCCTGTGTGTCATCCAGTAAATATTTGGTCCAACCTGCTTTGTTGCCATTCTCTCTATCACACACTCAAATTGATTCCATATTGTGGAAATTACGGTTGAAGTGCCCACAATCCCTCTGTAAGATTTTCGGTTGTTGTGGCCTCTCACTAGCCTTGGATGGCCGTGGCCACTCAGTCAGAATCAAAGAAGAGATGGGGGGGAAAAAAAGGTTTACTCTTTGTTTTCTTTAATTCACCACACCATTTCAAGCAGTGTCTCCCCCTCACAGACAACAGGCTTCTACCCCCACAAACACCTTTTCCAACACTTTTAAAGGGGTGGCCTCAACCACCAATCCTAATTGAAGGTAGCTCTGTCCATACACAAAAACACTGGCAAACATTTACATAACTGGAAACGAAAAATATGCACAAATATTTACATGTATCAATGCTATCAAGGGAAGTTTATGGAAATATTACTTTTCAAATATACAAAAAAACAAAAAAAACAACTAACCAACCAAAAGCTAACCCCTCCCCTGGCTGCCACTTGGAACAGTCCAATGAGTCCAATTAAGCAGGAATGAGGTGCACCTGGCCTGCACTCACAAGGGCGCGCTTCCATGCAAGTGCTTCAATCACAGCACTTCAGTGAGGGAGGGTGGACAACTCCCCCATACCCGCATGTGTTAATTGCCTTATTTCCAGAAGGAAAATGAGATTTTTATTTCCCATTATACAACCCTATAATGCATTTAAAGTCACTGTACAGAGAACATAAATGTCTTTAAATGTCTGTAAATTTGACTCATCACCAAGAGTATCGTTAGCAACTCTGCCATATGTCAATGATTACAAAAATCGTCACTTATTTGAAGGGAAGGTCAAGTCAAAAAGGTTCTTTACAATATGTTAGATATGTGGCACCAGTAATCTAAACACGATATTCTGATTAATATTTTTTTTTTTTTTTTTTTTTTTTCTTTTTTTTTTTCTAAGAGCTCAGAATTGTTCATTCGGTAGTCTTACCGATTCAACGTCTTGTCATCATTGCTCTTTTCTTTTTTTTCTTTTTTTTTCTTTTTTTTTTTTTTTTGTGTGTGTGTATGTGTGCGTGCGTTTGCGTGCGTGCGTTTGCGTGCGTGCGTGCGTTTGCGTGTGTGCGTTTGCGTGCGTTTGCGTGCGTGCGTGTGCGTGCGTGCAAATACTTATAAATTTATACTCATTCATTCACCTAAAACCTTATAAATATCCCATTACCCTTCGCCTTAACCAGGTATTCAGAATCTTGCCAGAGTCGTGAGATTTAAATGGTCAGGAGACCAGAGAAAAGGTCAGAAAAAAAAAGAAATAAAGAGAAAAGAAAGGTAAATCAAAGTGACATCCAGCACCGACCAAACACTTCCTGCCTTCCCCATGATTACAAAATCAAAGTCTTACGCCAACCCCGGAAGCCTCTAAATTCCAGCAAATTTAGCGAGATCTCAAGAGCCCAGAGGAAAAACTAAAGAGAGGAAGGAGGGAAGGATCGATAAGGCAGAGTGAGATCAATAGAAGCCAGTACATCCAATCCATCAAAGTGAAGTCCAGCACCAACAAGACCCCTCCTGCGTGGTTACAAAACCGGAGTCTTATGCCAACCCCAGAAACCTCATACTTCTAATAAATTAAGATCTCAAGTGACCAGAGGAAAAACTAAAGAGAGGAAGGAGGGAAGGATAGATAAAGCAAAGTGAGAACCACAGACACCAGCACCAACTGATTCAAGGGGCTGTGGGAGGGAGAGGGTACTTCTGTTGAGTTTCAGTAGATGCTGGTGCGACGGATCTGGCATGCATAAGGACCACCACCAAAGAAAGAAGCCGTCAACCGCGGTCCAGCAAAGCGAGCAACCCCCCCCCCCCCCCCCGGAATCCCCAGGCCGCGGCAGCACCAAGGCCACCCCCAAGCCACCCGAGCGGACACCGGTCGGCGAGCCGACCCAGACACCCGGAACACCCCCGCCCCAGCCCCGGCCCACACCCCCGAGCCCAAGGCCGCAGAACGAGGCCCAGCGGGCCCCCACAGCGCCCCACCGGTCCCCAGCCCCCATCCCCCCACGACCCCCCCGCACCCCACCCAAACCCGCCATCCACCACGACCCAGGCCCCACCACCCCCGACCCCCAAACCCCCGAACACACCCCGACCCCCAGCACCCAACCCCCCACCCACCCATACCTCCACCCCCCCCCCCCCCCAAACAAGCCGCCCCCCCCCGACGGCCGCCACCCCCCCCCCCGCGAACCCGGCCCCCCGCGAGAACCCCCCACCCCCCCCCGGAAACCGGCACCGGGCAGCAGCGCAGAGAGGGAAGATGTGCCCACCCCACCTCCAGCCGCGCGAGATTTGCACAGCGGCGGGAGGGGGGAAGCAGAGGAGGAAGCACCAGGGGAGAAGGCGGAACACCAGAACACCGAGCCCGGTGGGGAGAGGCCCCGGTCGTCACGCCAGAGTACAAGTGACACCTAACCCTGTTACTGAGTCCGCCAGCTCGCCGACTGGCGAGCTCTACCCTTACACCGTGAATGTGGCCCCACCCAGTGTATATACAAGTGTGTGCGTGTGGTGCATTAAAATTGGGAGCAGGTGAGTCGGAGCAGAGGGAAAAAATTTCCCCTATTCCGACCCACCCGTATCCCCCCCCAAAAAATGAATATGTATATGTGTGGTGCATTAAAAAAGGGAATGGAGGGACAAAGTGGTGGGGCAGGGACACAAATGGGGGGGACCACAGCGCTGCCAGGCACTGCAGTCCATCCCCTCTGATGGCTCCCCGCCCCAACTCACCCCTCCCCTTGGACGTGAGGTGCATTAAAATTGGAGGGGAGTTGAAGGGTGAAGACGGTGTTTCCACCCTTCCCCACCCCACCAAGAAATGTATTGTGTGCCCTATGTGTATATTTACAAAGTGTATAGTGCAAGCTAGTGAAGTGAGTAAGAGGAGCGACCAGCGGGGCCTCACCCAACCCGGCGGGTGCAGGTGGCACGCCCGCCCCCCAGCACCCCCACCCCCTGCCGCCCCCCACCTCATCCACCCGGCACCACAATGGGCGGACAGCCAGCGCAGCAGGGCTACCGGACAGCCCACCGGCCACCGGAGCCCGCCCGGGGCGCCAGGAGTTATACCGGAGTGGGGCAGGCCCCAAACCCTCGCCCGGCCCCCGGAGCCCGACGCCCGGGCCGGGGAGGGAGCCCCAGGCCCAGGGAGAGGGAGGGGGAGGGGCCGCAGGGCAGACAGGGAAGGGGGGGGGGGGGCGGGGGAAGCGGGGAGAAGACGACAAGAAGGCGAAAGGGCGGCTGCAGGGCAGGAGGCGGGGGGGGAGAGGAGGAGGGAGGGCGACAAGGGAAAAGGGACCGGGAGGCAGAGGAGGATGGGCGGGAGGAGGCGAGGAGGGAGAGGCGACGGGGGGGAGGAAGGGGGAGGGGAGAGGGAACCACGGGGCACACCGGAGGCCCACCCACCCCGAACCGCGCCGCCGGGCACGGAGCAGCGGACCGCGCCGGGACGGCACCGCCCCGGGCACCAGGGGAAGCACCCCAACACCGCACCCCACAGGGGGCCCAGGGAGCGGCCAAGACGCAACCGCCACCGAGCAGACAACGGGGGGGGGGGGGGGGGCAGAACCACCCCCGCCCGACCACAGGGGACGGCGTCAAGAAAATTGACTAATTAGCATGCAGTAACACCAAGTGTTGATGCTTAGTGCCCACTAGAAATAGATCTTAAGGAGTTATTGAGTATAGTGTCGTATAGTGTGGTATGCTCGAGCCCACTAGCAGCAACTAGGTTCCTGACTATATAAAAATAAAAACAATCAGATACAAAATACCAAATACAGGAGCAGCGAAAACAGAAGTTGTAACGATGTGGTGGCTCTCGTTAACAGGCAGAATCTTGGCAGGATTAAGTTGCCAAATTGAGATTAAAATATTCTATGTACATAGCCCATATTTGTTTAAATCTTGATACTTGATTTTTATTTAAGGCAGAGATTTTTTCCATTGAGATATAATTTATTAGTAAGTTTAACCAGTGGTCGATATTTAGAGATTGTTTATTTTTCCAATTGACAAGGATTATTTTTTTAGCAATAGTAAGGGCTATAAATATAGATTGAGATTGTTTACATGGTAGCTCAGTTATTGTTAAGTCACCTAGTAAACACAGTCTTGGAGATAAAGGAAGCCTACAGTTTAATATATCAGCGAGCTTTTCCAAGATTTTAGTCCAGAAATGCAGCACTGGAGTACATGACCATAAAGCATGAAGATAAGTATCGGCAGTGTTTTGTGAGCACTGGAGACAAATGTCGGAGTCAGAGAGTCCCATTTTTTTCATCATATATTGTGTAATATATGTTCTATGAAGTATCTTATATTGGATAAGTTGCAAATTTGTCTGTTTGGTCATTTTAAATACATTTTCACAGATTTGGGTCCAAAAGTCTGGTTCCGGAACTATAGACAAGTCTTTTTCCCATTTTAAAGTCGGTAAATACGTTTTATTTGTGTATAAAAATAACTTATATATTTTTGATATTTTCTTTATTGTTGTTGGAGAAAGCTTTATAATATCTTTAGCTAAGACAGGCAGTTGGAGCGTATCCTGAAGTGTTGGGATTTGTTTCTTAACCATATTTTTAACTTGCAGATAATGTAAGAAATTTCCCTTTTTTATTTCATATTTCTGGACCAAGTTTGTATACGATATAAACTTATTATCTGAGAAAAGATGATGAAGGTGTGTAATTCCTTTCTGCTCCCATAGGCTTAAATGGAACGACTGATTATTAAGTTGAAAGTCGGGGTTATGCCAAATGGGAGAGAGCCCACAGGGCGCCAATTGGGAGTTTGTAATTTCTAATGCCTTCCACCAGGCAGTCAGGGTGGCGGCTATCATTGGGTTTTTAAAACAATTATGTCGTCTTATTGATTTTGTAATAAAGAGTAAATCTGACAGTCTAAGATTATTACAATCCTTCTGCTCCAATTCCAACCAACAGTTAGTATCTCTGTTGGGTTGTGTCCATAGCACAAGATATTGTAGTTGATTAGCTAGATAATAGTACATAAAGTTTGGTGCCTCTAAACCTCCTTTAGATTTACTTTCCTGAAGAGTAGATAGACTAATTTTGGCTTTTTTTTTATTCCAATAGAATTTTATGATAGCAGAGTCCAGCGATTGGAACCAGTTAGACGTAGGTTTAAATGGAATCATTGAAAATAAATAATTAATCTTTGGTAAAACTTTCATTTTTATAGTAGCTATCCGTCCTATTAAAGAGATCGGAAGATTATTCCAGCGCTCCAGGTCACTACGGATACTATCCAATAATGGTGAAAAATTTAAAGAAGTTAATTCAGTTAACTTAGGTGAAATTTTAACACCTAAGTATTTTAAATTACCTGTAGGAAAGGAGTAGTGTGGATCCTGACTTGTAGGATTCCATGAATTTTCTGTAATAGGTAATAATGTTGATTTTGTCCAGTTAATAGAGTAATCTGATAAGTGAGAGAATTTAGTTATTAATTTAAATGCTTCCCCTAGCGAGATAGCAGGTTCTTCTAAATAGAGTAATATATCATCGGCATATAGATTAATTTTATGTTCTATTGTCCCGGAGTGGATTCCTTGGATCCGTCTATCCTGACGTATAGCTAATGCAAGCGGCTCAATAAATATAGCAAATAATAAAGGAGAAATTGGGCACCCTTGTCTTGTTCCCCTTTGTAAAGTAAAACTCTGTGATGTAATCCCATTAGTAGTAACTGTAGCTTTAGGAGAATCATATAATATTGAGACCCATTGAATGAATGACTCCCCGAAGCCGAATTTATTTAAGACAGCAAAGAGGAAGGACCAGTTAACTTTATCGAATGCTTTTTCTGCATCCAGCGAAATAACAACTGCCTTTTTATCATACCGCTGTGACATACTAATCAAGTTAAAGAGTCTCCTAATATTATTAGTAGAATGACGACCTTTAATAAAACCTGTTTGATCACTATGAATAATTGTCGAGATTACCGTCTCTAATCGAGATGCCAAGGCCTTAGCGATAATTTTAATATCGGTATTAATTAGTGATATCGGTCGGTAACTTGACGGGAGGGTAGGGTCTTTTTCTGGCTTTAATAAAAGTTTAATTGCTGCTATATTCATATCTTGACGTATATCACCTTTACTTTTAATTTCAGTTACTACTCTTAGAAATAATGGAGCAAACATTAACCAGAAATGTTTAAAAAATATAGCCGGAAAGCCGTCTGGACCAGGTGCTCTGCCATTAGGCATACTGTCTAAAGCACGATACAACTCATCTATAGTAAGCGGGGTATCGAGAATATCTTTATGTTCAATAGATAACTGAGGTATATTTAAGCTGTTTAGGAATTCCTCAATATATTCAGGGTTAGGTCTATTAATTTCTGTGTATAGATTTCGATAATAGTTATAAAAAATATGGTTAATTTCTTCTGGTGATTGTGTGCATTCACCATTTATATCTTTAATAGCCGTTATAAGAGATTTTTCCCGATTCCGTTGAAGTTGATTTGCCAGGAATTTACCTGATTTATTATTATGTTCAAAATTATTATATCTCAACTGTTGTATTATAAACTCTGTCTTTTTAGATAACATGTTATCTAACTGTATTTTTATATTCTGTAGTTCTATCCATATTTGATTATTTGGGTTTAATACATATTCATCCGTTAGTTGTTTAATTTTATCTTCCAGGTATTTTTCTAATTTTTGATCCTGTTTCTTTTTATAAGTTGAATATGATATAATTTTCCCTCTAATTACCGCTTTCCCTGCTTCCCAGAGAAGAGATGGAGATATATTTGGAGAGTCATTTATTTCCAAAAAATCTGCCCACTCCCTTCTAATAATTTTATCAAACTCTACGTCTTTCAGTAATGAGATGTTAAAACGCCATATCGGGGGAGGTTTAAAGGTAGAGTCAATTTGTAGAGTGAGGGAGACTGGTGCATGATCACTTATAATTAATTGATTAATATTGTGTTTGTGGGATATGAATGAAGCAGCAAAACCCACCCGTTTTTATCCATCGCAGGGGGCAGTCTTTTTTTTCTTTTTTTTTAATTCTTATTATTATTATTATTATTATTTATTTATTTTTATTTTTTTAATATCACTCACTCACTCACTCACTCACTCACTCACTCACTCACTCACTCACTCACTCCATGCAAGCCACACATGGTCTCCCAGGCGGAGAAGTGAACCAACGTCAACCGGCACCGAAGGCAAATGACGGCTCCACTCCTCCACCTGGAGCCCGGGCGGTGGCCATTTTGCCACCTGCTCTTGTCTGACAATGACATCATAGTGTAAGATTTGAGCTTGCCAACGTCACATGACCAAACCCAGGTGAGCCATGATTGGTTGTTAGCGGAGTTGTGAGTTTAAACAAAGCATTTAAGGAATGAAGTCATTTTGAGAAGTGATGGCCTATTTCAAAGGGATAATAATAATAATAATAATAATAATAATAATAATAATAATAATAATAATAATAATAATAATAATAATAATAATAATAATAATAATGAACAAACAGAAGAAAGTTCATTTGTAATAAATGTAGGGTGATTTTACTCACTTTTTGCCTCTCCCACAATGTTATTCCTCTCTCCTACAGAGCCCATTAAAATTTTATGCAAATTGCCAATCATCCAAATTAGGTGATTGTGGCATTTAGCAACCTTTAGCACAGCCAATAGCTACTTTTCTTACTGAGGAGATGACTGTGATGTCATTTTCAGTTGACAACAAAATGGTTGCCCCGAGATGGATGAAAATGGGTGTATTTTTCATGCTTAATTCATATTTCACAAACACAATATTATTAGTCAGATTACCATGTTTGGGCTAGTGGGGCTGCAGTAACATATGATTGTAACATATGATTGCCCTTTAAAACAAGGCTTGAAAATTCATGTCTGATGAATGCGTTAAAACTATACCCAGCTCAAGCGTCCAACCATTGAAAAAAATGCAACTTAGTTTTGCATATTTCTTCGACTAAGGCACTCAAGTCGGGGAAGACTGACTCAAACCAGACTCCAAAGTGCATCAAACGGCGCCATTTCGGGGGGGGGGGGGGGGGGGGGGAATCTAAATTGATCTTGACTCTGTTCTCTGGGTCCTAATCTAGGGCAAATGTCACTACTCTTGCAATAATAGTTTGTTTTTCTTTGACATTTAGCAGACAATGGATTCATCCTCTGCAGCCATTAGCCAGTCGATGTGTGATAATATCGTTTATCAAGATTTATCATCCCACAGTGGAGATGTTGAATGCCGGTACCAATTTGCATGCACATTTCTCCTTGTTTCCCCTCCTCTTTTGCCCCATTTCAATTTGCTCTTTTCATCTTATAATAAGGAAAGTGCACCCCGAGGCAACAAACAATACTGCTAACTAACAGGCACTATAGAAATGTTGCTATTAGTTTCTGCTCTACACCGGCCAACACGGGAGCAAATAAGTCAATCAAAATACTTGTAATTGGATGAAATATTTGTTGTTAAATGAGTCATGTCGACCCCACTGACCCGTAATGTAGCCTGCATGAGTAACGTCGCACTAATAAACAATTAGCATCCACCAAAGGAGCCAGGAACCAGGAACACGACAGACCTAATTGAGTTTAATCCACATAATTGATTTGGTGATTAATTGGTATTGTCCATTTATTGGATCATCTCCGAAATCTGCGGAAGGAAGGAGATGATGTGTTTGGTGCACTGGTTTCTCCTGGATCTTTTGGAGAAAATGTGCTTTGTGCTGATTCTTTAGCAGGTCAAAGGTCAAACTAAATAGGCCGCCAGTCACGGGTCACGGGGTCGGAAAAACATAGCTGTGGGGGAAGAGGACAAGTAAGAACAATTTTCCCATTTGCACTGTGGTTTTACGGAGCGGGACGTCCAAAGATTTGGAAGATTTCTTATCTTTGACCTGGTGAACTTGCGCTGGGTACCTTGATTGTATGCTTGGAATCAATCCAAGTCATTATTTCATCTTCCTAAATGGATTTAATTCATCTGTTCAACCTCCATTTCGAAATGAACACTCATCACCTTCACCATTAATAAGCTTTAGGGAACAACAAGGCCAAGTCTGACATAGACTGGCATGTCGATCAATAAATAGGCGTATATATATATATATATATATATATATATATATATATATATATATATATATATATATATATACACACATATCTATTTTTTTATCATTTATATTAGTATTTTTTTTTGTTTTTAATTTTTGAATTATTATTTAGAATTGTTTTTATTTTAGCATTTGTGGTCCTGCATACAATTAACCAATTGTGTTCCGGGACATTCCCGACATGTGGGAAGTTGAACTGTCTCCACAGTGGTAAAAACAAGTGGGCATGGATAAACAACTGTTACAAAGACATTGACAAAATCAACAGAAGTTGAGCCGGCGGGGTTGTAGAGAAACACAAACAGAGCACGTCTGTGTTTTCAAATCCTGTCTTGAAATAATCATTGTTTTAGCAATCTACTGTACAACAAAGTTAGCAGCAATGAGAGCTTACCCAAGGAAATGTTCATTGTAAATATTTGGTCCAACACTGTGTATAGAATGAAATAGATACTGCTTTTGTTTAAGCAACATGATTAGATTGGCACTGTGTTTGACATGTTTTGGGAGAATTATAACATCTGTCATCTAACTGAAGAACATTAAATTGTTCTGCGTCTCTCTATATGTCACCAGTGTTGATAGATAACAACAAAACAATAATCAACAGCAACCACTTCAAAAACCTTCTGTTTTTGATGTTAGAAAAGGTTTCATGTTGCTACCTGGTTGCACATTCTTGATTGCATGAGGGTGCGTGCTCATGGAATTGCCTGTTAGAACTGGTTCCAAGTAACCAGAGCCGAGAGCAATCAAGCTCTAATCATATGACTCATGACCAGCAACTTTCACAAGGTGTGGTTCAGATTCGACATTCCGATTTTTCTAATAACTTGGCTTTTTTATTCCCAGATGACCGTGGGTGAGAGAGAGAGCATTTCAGTAGTATATGAGAACGTAAAAAAATTAAAACAAATCAATTCTATGTATGTGAGTTTCAGTAGTGTTTGTGAGAGCATTTCAGTAGTGTATGAATGGAATAAAAAAAAAAAAGGCAGTACTTTATGACTGAGTATTTCAGTAGTGTGAATGAGAGTGTTTTGGTAATGTGATTGAGTAGTGTGGATTTAAGTGTTTCAGTAGTATGTATGAGTGTCTCAGTTGAGAAAACATAGTGTGTATGAAAGCATCTTAGTGTGTCTAAAAGTGTTTCAATAGTATGTATAGGGGTGTTGAAGTAATGCGTATAAGAGCATTTCAGTTGTGTGCGAGTTTCAGCAGTGTGTATCAGAGTGTTTCAGTTGCGTGTATCAGAGCATGTTCAATAGCAAATGAGTGTGCTTCAATAGTGTGCGTGAGTGTTTAGTAGTGTGCCTCAGCATTTAAGTAGGGTGCTGAAAGTGTTTCAGTAGTGTGTATAAGGCTGTTGCAATGATGTGAATGAGAGCATGTCAGTAGTGTATGAGGTTGTTTCAGTAGTGCGGCTGAGAGAGCATTTGAGTAGGATGTGAGTGTTTCAGTAGTGTGTATCAGATCAATTTTAGTAGCAAATGAGTGTGCTTCAATAGTGTCTGTGTGAGAGTGTTTAGTAGTGCCCCTGAGAGCATTTAAGTTGTGTATATGAGAGTGTTTTGGTAGTGTGAATGAGAGTTCCAGTTGTGTGTATTCAGGATTTTCAGCAGTGTGTATTAGAGAATTTCAGTAGTGTGTGTAATAGTCTCTCAGTAATGAATGTGAGAGCATTTTCAGTTGAGTTGTGTATTCGATTGTTTCATTAGTATGGTTGAGCAAATCAAACTCATTTGTGTGAGAGTGTTTCAGTTGCGAGTATAGGTGTTGCAGTAAGACCGTTTCAGTCACGTGAGTGATTCAGTAGTATACGTGAGCAAAAAACAAAAAACGTAGCATGTGTGAGAGCATCTCAATTATGAGTGTGAGAGTTACAGCAGTGTGTATAAGAATTCCTCAGTTGTGCATGTGTGAGAGGCAATTGTGAATCACTTCCCTGGCGGCCCCTCATATACATGCATTCACTCATGTCTCTCTGGGACCAAGAACATTCTTGAAACAGGAAGATGATAACCAGGTTGAACATGAGATGACAAAGGGAGGCACAAATAGGAGGAAGTTTTCCATCCTGCGGCCTGATAAAAAGAAATATACACTTTGATGTATACACTGGATGGAACAGAACATGCTATCAGAATCTGATTGAACCCAGACATGCGCAAGCAGCAAACATCACATGAACTATCCAAACTGTGATTTAAGCAAACACTGTATATGAGAGCTTTTTAGTCAGTATCTTGATATACCACAAAGGTGAGGTGGATGGATTATCTCGGAAATGTGATCACAGCGATACACAAAAGAATCACTGAATTGAACACAAATAAAACAAAATATTGTAAACATGAAATACAATCAAAGATATTAGACTGAAGCTTTTAGCTCTGCATAAAGTCTGTTTAAAGTATTTCAATACAGTACATTTTCAAGTTTTTTGTCAGTAGTATGTAACATTTTAGTGTAAATACATTTTAATGAAGTAAGTCCAGTGTTTCATTTTCCTACATGTATGTGTCTTTAGTGATTCTTTCCACAAATAACAATAACCACATTTGTCGAATCATGGATAGTGCATAACCCCTTGAGATGTCCCTCTTTTCCTTAATAAGGAAGTTAAGGTCTGGCAACGCAAATTGATTCCAGGAAATCCTTGCGATATCGTCGCCATGGGACTTGACTGTTACGCATATGCTATGGTTTAATTCCCAAATGCACACAAATGCCTTTGTGTAATTAGCAATAGCACACAACTGGCGAGTGCTGCACTGGATGGAGATCAAATGACTTGATGAGAGTCTCAGACTAATGACGGCAATTATTCTCCTAATTATTATTATGTATTATGCAACATGTATCATTCTATATTTATACCACAGCTTGCTTCGATTGCGTGAGTGAAAATGAAGAACACACTTTGCCTGAAGTAAGTCCCACTAATGAAAGGATCAAGTCATAGGACGGCGGCAGCTTGGTGTCCTTGGCCACGAGGAGACCCCCAAAAATCACAAATTTCTTTAAAAATGCATTGAACATGGTGGGATGGAATTGCCGTACGGTTATAAATACAAACCACTTTTGGTTTGGTTTTGTGCAACATTCGCCGGTATGTTTCTCTTACACTGTCTGACTTATTGTATTCATGGATAACGTAGGGTGTCCCATCTTGTGCATTTGAGTCTCCAAAGAGGAGCAGGAATTCTGACCTCTGCTCTTCCTCTATCTGGCTCTCCTCCATTCTGCTTGTTTTCTTCTCCCTCTCTCTCTCTTAAAAAAAAAATAGCATTCAATAAAACCTCGGCAACCAATGTGCTGCACACTCATCCTATTTTTACTAGGAAACGTACTTAACATAGAGGAAACCTCAGTAGTCAAACTGGGAAAACAATCTTTTTAACAGGAAATTCCATCAGCAAAGTCAGTGGATAGATACAGCAGTCAGCAATCTTACACATTTTACAATCTAGCTAAACAGCCGATTTACACAAAGTTAAAGAATCATTGAACAAGAATGCTTTGTTATTGTTATATAATTCATTGATTGTGCCATACCTGACCTATTGCATTGAAGTGTGGGGGTGTGCAGCCAAAACCTTTTTTTTTTTTTTTTTTTACAGAAACTTGCTATTCATGTCGTGTCTGGATGTGGATACAGAGACCACACTGATCCATTACTGATACAACTAAAAACTTTAAAATTTTATGAATTGAGTTCAACCGACTTAAAATAATGTATAAAGCCCATCATGAAATTTTACCAATTAACATGACAATCAAATTAAAAAAAAAAAAAAAAAAAGGCAAAGTGAGTACACATTAAGAGGAACAGATATTTTTTCCAAACCTAAATAGAGAACAAAACAAAAAGAACGATGTATTTCAACTCAAGGTGTCAGTTTGTGGAACAATCTGGATCATACAACTAAATCATCTCAGTCAATTCATATTTTTTTTTAAATGTGTAAAATCTCAATTACTGGAAAAATATATATAGCACAAGGCAATGCTCTTGCTTTATTTTGTTTGTTACCATAACAGCAACTTGACTGCTTAATGTAATTTATTTTGTGTTGATTATTAATATTATTAGGGCCCGAGCAGCGGCGGCGGCGCCGCTGCGAGGCCCTATTGTTTTTGTAGGAATTCTTCTTCTTATTATTATTATTCTTATTATTATTATTATACTCCGCAAACAATCACATTTTTGAGACGCTAAACGTGAACAAAAACTCACCAAACTTTATACACACATCGGGCCTGTTGAAAGATTTGATATTTTAAAGTCGCTATACATGATTTTTTATTTTATTTTATTTTTTTATTTAATTTTCTGATCAGGAGCAGATTAACAAATGTATTGATCGTTTTGCTGCAACTGATGCGCTTAGCAACTAGGTGTACATTAAATTTTTTGGTTCAATATCGACTGAATGAAAACTTTACATTGTCAACTTGACAACCCATTAAGTTTATTAAATAGTGAACACACCTTTCAGAGCCAACATTGACATATCACATTGTTTTGTTGTTGGGCTTAAGGTTGTTTAAGCTATTTTATTAAGCTAATTCTGACACGACGAGAGGAGGTAGGACTCAGACGCAGGTATAAAGTTGGCCAACAAGGCTGCAGCTTTAATGACTGGAAACTCAAATCGCCTCTTAAAGAGGGAAAAAAGGCTGAACAAAAAGAGCTCCAAACTGGAGATACCAAAAGGGCACTCAAAAACAGGGACAACAGAAAGCGCTCCACTAGGGAGGAAAACAAGGGGCAAACTAAGGGCGCAAGGCAAGGCAAGGCAAGGCAAGGCAAGGCAAGGCAAGGCAAGGCAAGGCAAAGCATAAAACAAGGACTGTGGTACGAGGGCTGTGAGGACGCTTCCATGCACTGAGATGTGGGACACTTCGGCAACCAACTGGCGAATGAAGGTGGCTTTTATTGTCCGGGTTGATTGGAAACAGGTGGTGCTGATCATGGGCGTGGACCGGTAATCATTGAGCTTCAGGAAGGGTAAGTGACCTGGGGTGAGAGTAGAGTCAGGACTATCAAAATAAAACAGGAACATGACTGTAAAACAAAAGCATGAACCGCCACTCTGGTGGCGGCGTGACAGTACCCCCCTCTCAATGGCCGGCTCTCGACGGCCCTTCAACACAGAGTCCAAAAACAAGGGCGGGTGGAAGGGGGCACGGAGGTGGGAACACGACCCACCCATCCGTCCCAGACAAAAAGGCAGTTCAGGAGGGCGTCCATGACGCCATACGAGAGTCCCGTCGGGACGGTTCAGAAGACCTTTTCTTAGCGCAGGTTCGGAAGGTACCAAGGGAATCCCGTGGATAGTTTTGACTTGGTAGACTTGGCAGACTTGGCGAGGCGTGGCAGACGTGGCAGACTTGGCGTGGCAGGCTTGGCAGGCGTGGCAGACTTGGCGTGGCAGGCTTGGCAGGCTTGGCGAGGACGGCCTTGGCGTGGACGGTCTTGGCGTGGACGGCCTTGGCGTGGACGGCCTTGACGAGGACGGCCTTGGCGAGGACGGCTTTGGCGAGGACGGCTTTGGCGAGGACGGCTTTGACGGCTTTGGCTTTGACGGCTTTGGCTTGGGCGGCGTGATGCAGAGACTTGGCGTGACTTGATGCAGAGACTTGGCGTGACATGATGCAGAAACTTGGCGTGGCTCAGGGTCTTGGCGCTGCGCCCGGCGAGGCTCGGGGGCTTGAGGCGGTGCCTGGCGAGGCTCGGGAACGAGAGGTTCAAGAGTCAACTGGTTGACTGCGGCAGAGAATGCACTGGTCGCTGATTGGTCCAAGACGTGATCCATACAGTCCTTTCCCCATTCCAGTACGTTCCCGGAGTTCCAGTCGATTCGGGGGTTGTGTTGACGTAGCCAAGAGTGTCCCAGAACCAAGGTGGGTGACGAAGCTTGGATTACATGGAAACGGAGGTTATCGATGTGTTGTCCAATTCGTACTTCTAGGGGTTCAGTGATATGGGTGATGCAAAAGAGCTCCTTGCCATTAAGCGCTCTGGCCTGGACGGTTAGGGGAAGGGGTTCGGTGGTGGCCCGTAGCTGTTTCACATGCCCCAGTCCATGAGGCTCTCGTCGGAACCGGAGTCGATGAGGGCTGGCAGGTCTATGGTCATAGCATGGTGGCTTATCCGGACTTGCGTGATTCTTTGAGTCTTAGCAGGACGGGGTGACGGGAAACTCACCGGTGGACCTCTTTTCACGGTGCAAGATCCCACCAGATGACCAAGTTCACCACAGTAGTAGCAGCGGCCTTCTTGGCGGCGACGCTGTCGCTCCTCGATGGTTAGCTGGGTCCGACCAAGCTGCATGGGTTCCTCGTCATTTCCACTGACCTCCCTTGCGGTGGATGACTGGGGAAATGCATATCTTGAAGACTCACTTGCCAGTGGATGCTAGAGGGGTCCCGAACCAGGTATCCTTTGGAGTCCGCTGCTCTGCTTGAGCTCCCGCCTCCAATGATCAGTGCGGATGGCAAGCGAAATCAATGAGTCCAGGTCGCCGGGTAAATCACTTGGAAGCAAGAGTTCCTGCATGGAGGTTGTGAGCCCCTTCAAAAAGTGATCAAAGAGAGCTGTGTCGTTCCAGCCACTCTTGGCTGCTAGAGTTCGGAATCGGATGGCGTAATCATTAACCGATTCTCTGCCTTGTCTGAGATAGCTGAGTTCTCGCGTCTTCTCTCGATCCATGTTGACTGGATCGAAAACTTGGCGGAGAGTCATGCAAAACCCGGCTGCGATTGAGCAGGTCGGGGAGTTTCGTGCCCATTCCGCGGTGGCCCAGTCCCTGGCTCGTCCAGTCAGGTGCGAGATCATGAAGGCCACACGGGAACGGTCTGTTGGAAAGGCCTGTGGTGAAAGTTCAAAATGGATATCGCATTCAGTCAGGAATGCCTGGCAGTGTCCTGGTTCTCCCGAGTAATGCTCCGGGGGAGCCAGTCTCTGACCTACTCCGGCCAATGCTGGAGTTGTGGTCGGTGGTTCAGCGGTGGTTTCCTGTCTCGTGGCGGGTAGCGTGGAGTGTTGCAGGTGGCTCATCAGCCCCTGCACCTGTCCAGCAAGTTCACCTATCCGGGTGGCCATGGCTTGCTGGATCTCCTCCAGGTGCGACAAGCGAGTGGCCTGCCTTCGCAGTGCGGCCTCCAACTTATCTGCTGAGTCCATGCTGGCCGAAGTGTACTGACACGACGAGAGGAGGTAGGACTCAGACGCAGGTATAAAGTTGGCCAACAAGGCTGCAGCTTTAATGACTGGAAACTCAAATCGCCTCTTAAAGAGGGAAAAAAGGCTGAACAAAAAGAGCTCCAAACTGGAGATACCAAAAGGGCACTCAAAAACAGGGACAACAGAAAGCGCTCCACTAGGGAGGAAAACAAGGGGCAAACTAAGGGCGCAAGACAAGGCAAGGCAAGGCAAGGCAAGGCAAGGCAAAGCATAAAACAAGGACTGTGGTACGAGGGCTGTGAGGACGCTTCCATGCACTGAGATGTGGGACACTTCGGCAACCAACTGGCGAATGAAGGTGGCTTTTATTGTCCGGGTTGATTGATGATGATGAAGCTTTATTACAGACTCGAAGTCCAAACACACACAGACCAATAAAAAAATAAATAAAGCAGAAATACATACATATCAATATACACTAAGAAGCATTATATAAAAGACAACAGTACCAATGTTTCCAGAACTGGGACTGATATCGTATAGCACTTCGACAGATGTTTGACAAATGTACAATAATTTCATTGTTTGAATCATTTAACCGACAGACAAATTTAAACATCAAATTTCTCAATGTTGCCTGCAGTGTGTTAACTTTCAGTTACAAACATTTCACTTGCACTAGACCATCGAGGTCGATTTAATAGTACTCTCAGTGCATCATTATAAGCTATCTTAATTTTTTGTAAGCTAGTTTGGGTATAATTGAACCACAAATGGGCCGTATACAGAGGAGTACAGTATGCTCTGAACAGCGACAGCTTCACCTCCTTAGTGCATGCATAAAACTTACGTCTAAGCATATTTGCCTGTACATATAAAACCCTACAAATATCATCGTCATCAGACATTTTGTCCGTAAAGAAATGGCCAAGATACCTGACTTTATCACAAAATAAAAGATCATTATTCAGAAGCCTGAAAGTTGGAAGATTAAGATTTTTATCCTCCTTTGTTCGACAAATCATTACTACACTTTTAGTAGCATTATACTTAATATCATGATATACCCCATACTCTGAACATTTATTTAGCATCTGTTGGAGACCTGCACTGCTGGGAGTAAAAATCACCAAATCATCTGCATACATAATATGATTTACTAATAAATTTCCAATCATACAACCAGTTTTGCAGGCCCCCAACTGTTTGGAGAGGTCATCCATATATACATTAAATAATAGTGGGGAAAGAATTCCCCCTTGCCTCACCCCATTACTAACACCAAATGGGGCTGAGACGCTACTCCCCCATTTTACTGGCATAGTTTGATGGCCATACCAGTATACCAGGATCCTCAGCAAGTATTTTGGCACACCTCTTCGATCTAGTTTTTCAAATAGTTTTCTATGATTAATTCGATCAAATGCTTTAGAAGCATCTATAAAGCTCAAAAGGACAGAGGAATTATTACTTTTATACTGGTTGATCATTTCCTTTAAAGCATAAATACACATATCTGTACTGTGTTTACCTTTAAAACCAAATTGATTATCCGTGGTTTTTATGAAGTCTTTCAGCCTGAGCAGCAAGATTTTTTCCAGAACCTTAGACAATACACTGGCTAGTGCTATCGGCCTGGAATTATCAAGGCTGCCCACTTTACCGGTTTTATCCTTGATTACCGGCACCAGCATAACAGACAGCATCGAATCTGGAAGAATGCCATGGAACAAAAGGCTTGTAAAGCAGAAAGCAAGAAGTGGAGCCAACCTCTGACTCGCATATTTAAGATGTTCAGCAGAAACCTGGTCCATGCCACTCACTTTATCATTTGGCAGAGAGGTAATTGCCTCAGACACTTCTTGTGACGTAATCACTAAGGAATCATTATAATCAACATAATCCACTCTGTATGGTTCACTCAGAATACAATTAAATAAGGTACTATAATGCTTTTGCCAGAGAGCTACAATATTATCAGATCCAGATATTCCTTCGATAGTGCTAGGTAAAATTATCTTACTATTATTAATAACTTTTACTTCTTTCCAGAAGTCAATAGCATTATTCTTTAAAAGCTTCTCCGCCAAAGAGTCAGCCCTCAATGTCTGCTCATTTCTACAGATAAAACGTATAGCATACTTATACCTTGCATTAGTTTGCTTCTTCTGCTCGAATACTAGCCCTTGTCTTGGCCGACCTGCCCTATCCCAAGCTCGAGTGGCTTCACAAGCCTCAGCATAATATCCTGCTACATATTTATTCCAGCCAGGCCTGGCTTTATACCCCTTATTTTTACATTTATGGAGGTACATGCCAGCTTCATAAAGAGCCTTCACAATATCATTATACATTTGACATATTTCATTCTTATGTGATGTATTTTCACACACTGTCTGATCACACACAATAGCACCTTTTGGTAAACAGGTGGTGCTGATCATGGGCGTGGACCGGTAATCATTGAGCTGCAGGAAGGGTAAGTGACCTGGGGTGAGAGTAGAGTCAGGACTATCAAAATAAAACAGGAACATGACTGTAAAACAAAAGCATGAACCGCCACTCTGGTGGCGGCGTGACAAATTCATTCGAATGCTTTCTGTCTTTTAGCGTTAACAAAATTAGACAATAAAATTAACAATTAATTAATAATAATAATAAATAACATAATAATAATAATAATAATAATAATAATAACAATTAATAAACAATTAAACAATAAATGAGTGATATGGTGAACCAGATCTGGTTCACCATATCACTCATTTATTGTTCAGTTGCCACACATGGACTGATAATAGTAGTTTTTAATAATTCCAAATGGGTGGAACACAGAAATATGTAAGCAAGAGAGAAAGTTGGTTGGCAATACTCATGTTAGCAGAGCAGAGAACTAGGGTATAATGTCGCTACTAAAGCTAAGGCTCAACAAGAGCTTATTGAAGCTCAGTTACTGTTTAGTTGCCACAAATGGCGTAAACGAGAGTGGAAGTCGGTTGGAAAATGCTCAAGCTAGCAGAACGTAGACAATATTTTCCTGGTTAAAATTTGATGTACAATCAAAATGGTTCTCCATTTGAGCTGAAAAAGACATGTTTCTACACATACTGAAGAGTACTGAGCTTTGTGAAAGCTACAATCCTTATCTTTTTCTTGACAAATGTTCTGTTTATTGGCTGGTGGTGAAATGAGAAATGAAATGAGACCTTGTCCCACCTACCGCGTATTGTTGCTGGCTGCCAAGTGCCACACAGTAATTCACAATTGTTTGAGGTTCTCTGGCAATCAAATTTTGTTCACACTCACAGAAAGCCGGTAATAACGCGTTGACCTCGAACGTGGCGGCCGCGGATGTGTCCACAGGTGTAGGACATCATTGGAAACCTATCTATGTTCGTCTATGAGACTTTTCCAGGCTTTCAATTTTTATTTTTAAATTTAAGACTTTTAGACATATTGTGAAAAAAACAGCCTGTCCCCTCATTAAATGTGTAATAAAGCAAGTAAATCTTTTATCTGCCTATTGGAATTGATGCCCCACTGTAGCTGTGCGACTTATTTGCATACTAAGTGCCCCCACGCCGAGTTTCTCTGCTCCAGTGTTGCCAATTTAGTGACATAAATCATTGTGGCCATATTCAGTGACTTTTTGTTATTGACCATTTATCAAAGTGCCTGCAGCTGCACACAAGGTGACTTGGCTAATTGTATGGGTCAGTCTAAGATAAAAGCTTCTGTCAGAGGCAAGCATACTAAGATAACGTGCATTTCGTTCTAATTTCAGACTCAAACGCAGATCTCTCTGTCTTGACTGTGGCAGTAGATGACAAACAGCACAGACAAATAACACATTTTCTGAGAATCACAGCTCAGGATTTAATCCCTTTCTTGTCGCAAAATCCAAAGCAAATAGTGTGCTGCCCAAGAACTGGTGCACCTTCACAATGGAAAAATCCTTCGAGACTGACACTTGCGGTGGCCGATTCCACAATAATAAACATACTGTAATGTGAATACTTCTGACAATGTCAAGGAAAATCAAGCAGAAAGATGGAATCTTGATTTTTATTTATTTTTTTGGCCTTAATAGACTCTGCGAGTGAACTGTTCTTATCCGACTCCCATCACGCACCGATGTTGCGCATTAGCCAGTGAGCAAGCTCTGACATCATTAAGGAGAAATCTCATTTAGAACTGCTTAACTTCAAATCTGTCCACAATAATAAAATCAGCAGTCACTGCATAGCTTTTATAAACCTGTAAAATGGTGCAATGTGGACACAAGAAGCATGAATGAATCAACATGATAGTTGTTTACACAAATTACAGACTGCATATTCAAACGTGTGAAAAGTGTGCTACAAAATCAAAAACATTGATTAAAAATAATAGGATACTACTCTATATGATTTGTTTGTTGACATTTTAACAAAACTTGCCATATTTTTGTAGTTATTGTACAGTATACATTTGCATCGAGATGGCTGGTTTTTAATACCATGTTTAAACTGCACTTTTACAAACTTACTACTGAAAGAATGTGACGTGTTTGCAATTCCATACAGTAACAGGTTGTAGTGGGAAATATAGTCAGAGTAATTTCCAACACCTACTGTAGATAAACTTAATATAAGGACACTGGAATTCGAGTGATATAGTTAAAAAAACAAAAAAAACAAAAAAACAAAACAAAAAACATGCTACTGAGTATTTACTACCTTCTTGAAGTGTAATAGACAGGCAAGCTCTAGTAGTATGATTAAAAATCACTAAATTAAATGTTCAAACTATGCATAATTGTAGAATTTTAAAAAAGTCCAGTAAAGTACATTTGTTCAGTGCAACTTAGTTGTATTGAACTTTTAAGTACAATACATGACTATACATTCAAATGACCCTTGTTATTATTATCTTTGAATCATTTGTCATAACTCTGAGTGATGAGGCGTGTGGTTGGAGGAATCTGTCGTTGCTTCCCCCACGTTCAACTCTGCCTCATCCGCCTCCACTTCTTGGTCCTCCTCCTCTCTCGGTACGCGTTGCTTCGCAAAGCCAGGCTCCTCCTCATCCATGATTTTCAGAAAGTCACAAAACTTGACAGAGGGAGGCCAGTCATCTTTCCCTAACATCCCTACACAACAAGACCAATGAATCAATTTAAAAAGTATGAGATAATTCGTATATTGGTTCCACATTTAAAAAAACATAACTGTACTGTGGTTGTATTTCAATGAATATGATGGTAATGTACTGTAAATGAAAAGTTTGAAAGTGCCAGAGAGCAACATCCACCAACTTACTAAGTAAGATGACACTGGATACAGCGGAGAGCACAACACAAGGAATGTGTTGCCACACATTGTTAATTATGGCATAAACAACAACACATTATCCCACACTGCACTTAGGCGCTGAGTCCACACTCACAGCTGGCACGTATAAAGTTTTACTTTAATGGCTCGGAAAACATTTCCGAGCCATTACAACAGGCAGACAAGCTAAATGAGTTCAGCTTTTCTGAAATCTATTGTACTTCAAAATAATATGACAGAGTTGCTGACTCACTGCAAAATACCATTTATTATTATGATGACGACGGCCCTGTTCTAGGACAATACACATTAAGAGTAAGATGCTATTCTGGTAAGTCACAGTTAGAATGTGTATTGTGCCCCCAAGTGGACAAAAAGAAATACCTGAACCTCACATGCATATACAGTTTATTGGAGCTTGGTAACCTGCAGGAGACTCTTTGGCTTCCTCCACCCTTTGCAACCACTGCAAAACAGACTGGGCCATAATGGGTGTGTTGGACGGGTACTTGTAAACTTCATGTCCGGAGGGCAAATGAGTGAGAACCAGTGCAGGAAGGGGGGGCATAGAACCCAGATAGGAGCCCAGGACTGACATTCCAGCTGGAGTGCGACCACTGCAGTAGAATGGTAACAAAATGTGTTAGATTTAAAGTAGGATTTTTTTCGTGTGTTTCATGAATCTGGACAACATATTGTAACAATGATAGAATTAAATACTGTCACCGCCCCTCCATCTACTTTTAAAAACATTGTACTGTATAACTAAACAATCTATAAAGACACGCTTCCAGTGAGTATCTCTATTCGCCGTCGACTGTCCTTCATGGCAACCTTGGACGGAGAATGTTATGCTTGAAGCAGGCGACTGGCACCAAAGGTCTACTTTCTCTGAATCAAGTTTGACTAATGCAGGCAAGTGAAAATCGGGTGGTTAAATTAGCCTTTTAATTACGGTGTGTGGATTTCAATGCAACACATCAATACAATGCTTTGAAAACCTTTTAAAATTTTGGAGGTACATTTACATATTGTTCTGACAAGATCAAGTCAGGTTAAACACTTGTAAGCATTACATTTTTGGAGCTGTTTATTTTTTTTAATACTTGGGCCAACAACACTACACATTTTAATGCTTGGTATGTGGTGGGCTAAGCATTTTTATTACTATTATTTACATATTAATTTTGGGGGGAGGGGTTGTGTACATATGTGACAACCATTGTTATCAGGGGGTCAAACTGTAGCAATGACAGCAATGACATTCTCCTTATTAACTCTTTGACCGCCAAAAACGTTTGACCTATTTTAAAATCCTAATGAATAATAAACGTTAATTGACATTTATTACGTTTTTGTTTTGTTTTTTCTCCTCAATGGGCAGTGCAACGCTGCCTTGTCATTGGGCCTGTGAAATCAAAAACAGCCACTAACTAAGGCCAGCAGATGGCAGCATTGTATCTCTTCAATGGGCTGCCGGTGTATCAAATAAAGAAACATGACGGAAACTGATGAAATCTGATGCAATAGAACGTTTTCAAGGATGACGCGAATAGTCAAAGCCATTGTCACATTAAATCTAATTCACAGTGTCACTAAACAAAAAAAACAGTGTCAAAGTCACTGTTGTGCAAAAAAATGAATCCTTTTCACAAAAAGCTTGTTTTCTCTTTATTTTTTATTAAAGGACTAAAGTACTAAAGGACAGAATAAGGTAGAAACGTACTTTTTTTTTCCTCATGAGAGAATGGAAACCAATCTTTCATACGGTATCCACCATGTTTATGTTTATACCGCACAATATTCTGTTTGCTTTGAAAGATGTGAAAATGCTCGAAATCGGCTGGTTGGTTTTTGGATAACGTTTGGCAGTCAAAGAGTTAAAAGCCCGTGTACCATCACATTGATTTTAAAGATGTATAAGGTCCAATATGCATACGCACTAACAAACAATAACGTAAATAAAAAGCATACAGATGGATCCAGCAGGTCAAGTATCGCTCCATCCTCTCGCCTCCCAATTCCAGCACTCCTCTCATCTCCTCCAGCAGAACTTTATTCTGCCTCAGGCCGATCTCGTCCTCCTCTTCTCCAACAAAAAGCAGGAGAAGAGCTTTTCCCAGACTGAGAAAGGATGGCAGGCTTTCCACTGTCAGTTCAGGCTGACAATACAACAGAGAAAAAAATATTCAATTAAATTATTCACGTTAGGATGACTTTGTTTCCACATATGGTGTTTGTGTCTGTGGCTTGGACCTCATCTTGGACCTAACTCACTTCCAAAATGTTTCATACCTCTCTTTTCCAGCCAATGTTGAGACAAAAGCAACGTCAACATCTGACTAGTATTTGATGTCATAGACGCTGGTCTTGCAAAAGAAATTTGTACACAGGTGGCATCCTGCCTCTGTTACACATCTAGAAAATTGACACTTACATGGCTACAATAGCGACAATATTCCAACTTTATTGGGTTCAGTGAAAGAAAAGAAAAGAGCTTGATACCAGATTTACGATGTTACGGCTCTGGTGAGGCGCTATTTTATGAGGCTATTATCTAAAATTAGCACTTCATTTCCATAGCGTTTCGACTATTTTCACAGACCTGAACACAAAGTTTCAAATCAAAATTACCAAAGGATGCAGCAGTTCCGCATCAACGTGGGAGAGCAAGTTATCAACAGAGGAGAACATCGACAACACGGAGGGCTGGAAGTCTCTCTTCCAAGATGGAAACACTAAAACTGCAGGAAGGTCGACAGAGAGGTCGGCAGCCCTACAAAGCACATATGGCGCGCACATAAACACACACACACAAATAAAATGTACATAATCTCATAAAGGCGACTACACCCATTTTCTGAGATATTAACTGATAAATTGCTGTATAATGTGGAGCTTGTGAAAATTTACTGTTTCCCCAAAATACATCAACACACCATTATAATGTTGGCAACAAAAGAGAGTACACCCACAGTGAAAATGTCCGAATTGGGCCCAAAATAGAACCCCCCTTTAAAATTTAAAATCTAATACACATTTTTCATTTTTATTTATTTTATTTTTTTTATTTAACCTTTATTTAACCAGGATAGTCCCGTTGAGATTAAGAACCTCTTTTTCAAGGGAGTCCTGGCCAAGAGGCAGCAAAACAGTTTTCATTACAGTTACAAGTAAAAGTTTCACTTACAATCACATAAAAATTATATAAAACAGTTACAAATCAATGAGGTCGTCTCAAGTGCTCTTAATCTGGATCTAAAATCGTTCAATGAAACAAGTTCCGTTAGTTTCCAGTCCTTTTGCAACATGTTCCATGCAGAAGGGGCAGAGAAAACAAAAGCCTTTTTCCCCAGCTCAGTGCGGGCAAATGGAACAGAGAGCAACAAAAGATCATTGGAACGCAAAGCATAAGAATCAACACTTTTCAATGTGATTAAATTACAAATATAAGAGGGCAGCAGTCCAAGCATAGCCTTGTAAATAAAAATGTACCAGTGAGTCAACCTCCTGGTGGACAAAGGAGGCCATCCCACTCGAGAGTACAGTTCACAGTGATGGGTCAAGGCTCTACAATTTGTAACAAACCTCAAAGCAGCATGATATACAGAGTCAATCTTACTCAAACACTGAGCTGAAGCATTCATATACAACACATCCCCATAATCTAAAACAGATAAAAAAGTTGCAGTGACATAGAAACATATGCAAAACTGAGTCAGTTGCTGGACAGATAAACATATGTAGAAGTAAGCTCATGAGGCTTCTTTGCCTGAAGACTCTTATGAGGTGTGCCCCCTAGCGGCCCACCAAGTAATTGCTCAATAAGTAATGAACAATGGACCCGTTATAGTGGCTGCATATTAACTACAAATATCGATACTTGGTGTAAGCGTATTGATAGTCTATTGGGAGATAAAGTATTAAAATTTATTGCGATATCGATAAATCGCCACACTCCTAATATCCACCAGCTCTGTGATGTCATCATGGAGGAGGGAGTGGGAGTAGAAGAGGATTCCAGCGGCAATCAGTGAACCTCTGGTGAACTCGGTGCCCAAGAGAGTAAGGCCGTGGTGGAAAATAATGGTGGCTACACAAAACATTGACACTTCGGGCAAAATTCAGAATTTTTCATGTAGGGATATCGTCACTTTTATTGCCAGAATTATTTTGAGCGAACAGTAAATTAAACCAAAGTCTCAACTGCTTTCTCATGAGGATTTTATTTTTTTTTTAAATGTTACAGCAGCAAACTCAAAGAAAACGAAGCAGTGGAATGTAATAGTCGCAAACAACCTTGAAAAGGTGGAACAATTCACAGCGCCTACCATTCCTGAGCCAGCACATCTGTCAGCAGGGCGCTCAGCACCCTCCCTTGCAACAACTTTGCTGCTTCATTAAAAACTGCCACATCTGCCAACACAACCAACACACAAACTCATAATCCATCTTTACAATCACATTTCAGTCAAACTTCATGGCATCGTTCAAACTTTATTTTCAGAGCCCGTGGTCATCTATACAGACTATTACTCCAGTACCTGAATGTGTGCGCGTCCTAAATAGTCCGACGACTCTGTCAGGTTGTAGCTCAGGATGGGGTGTCCTATGAAGGAATGATGTCACTTCCTGCTGAGTCGAGAGTATCTGGGGAGAGGTCGGACGGCTCCTGGATGAAGGACAATGGACATACAAACACAAACAAGGATGCCGTCAAGGATTTAGAGCCCATGAAAGGTTACATTACATTTGGGCCTCATCATTTCAAAACACAAATTGACAATATAAGATTAAGATTAGCCCGTATCATTCACATTAAAACAACCTCAACCAACTTGTCTATTTTTGTAATACGTTTCCTGTGTGTGTTTATTTGGGTTGGTGAAGATATCGTTAATGGTCCTCATCATGCAAACATCTTCTCTGTAGTGCTTTATCACAGCTGCAATGATGTCCAAGACAAACATTCCTTGGAGATGTTGTTCTTCCTCAACTTTCTTCTGATAGCATTACAATATTTGCTTCATCTGCAAATGGCATCCTCTGGGATGCAGTTTTTATGTTGATGGTATTTTACTGCTCCTTAGAGCGCGTGTTAAAAACTCAAGAGCCGGGGGCCGCCACATAAATTTTTGTAGGCCACTAAAACAAATAAAGTGTGTCTGCTTTGTGTTTCTTGCTAAATTTATTTGTTCTTGGCAAAAATGGTCGCAAAAATTGTATTTTGCATTCAATTCTAATTAGTTGTAGCATGCTTTTTTTTCTTCATCATATAATAAATTGAACAATAGTATACAGAGGTGCCTTGAGATACAAAAACAAATAAGGAAAAAAACACACTCCATAATATTGTATTTTATAAAAACAAAGAGTAATAATCAAATACAATATGAAGATTCAGATAACTTGTTCATCGTGATTTAATGGTGCAGTCAAATTCATTGAACTGTTCCTTCTGGTCTGCCTCCCTTGGCCACCAGGAGGCAGTAAATTAAACACTTTTGTACTAACCTGGCAATAGCCAGATGGATATGCACTTCACTCAAGTGAGTTCTCTGCAATATCCATCTGGTTCCTCTCCACAATAATTTAGCCGGGAAAAGGTGGGACATTCTGTACAATAATTCGAGCTGATTGGACGATGCGGCATTCTACACGTTTGTTTTAACCAATCACGGCCATGGGTGAAAATCTCGTGTTCGTTCTTGTCGAAGGGGGGAAAAGCACGAACATCTTATCAGCTAGGAATGCACAAAGCGCCTCTCGCTGTTCAACATTCAACAAGGAAACGTTGAGTAATTCTGCGAGAACAGAATTATTTGCAGCGTCCATTCATCCATGTTAGATTTGTTTGTTAGCCCCGGCGTCGGCACTGGCTTCCTGGTTTTGTCACAGTTGCATATCCCGCCCCCAAATACAATGTCGTTCTGTGATTGGTCGGCGGAAATCAACGGGAGCGGTACAAGAAGTATTCTCTGGAGTTTGTGAACTCACAAATACCGCGAGAATTCATCTTGCGAGAGCAAGGTGACTTATGTACAGTTAAGCAGACAAAAGCAAAGAAAAATAATACTTCTACTACTAATACTATTGTGACTCAGATACAGTAATATTAGTCATTTTTAATATAGGATAAAAAATATATATATGCGTATTAAAGTTGGAATAATTTCACCCACGTTTAACTCGATTTTTGATCTTTCATCTATTTTTTTAAATGTAGCATTATAGCAGTGGAGTCCAAACTTTTTACCTGCATTAAGAGTACCTCTTTTTTTGATGTAAGGCAATGGCTATGAAATTCCAAACGATCTTTTCACCTTTCCGTTTCATTCAACACCCAATTTAAGGAAAGTAAGACAGCATCTCACAGCACAATGAAGCGAAGCAGCGGCTCACATCCCAACATTCCTCTGTACTCCTGAATCGGCTCCTGAGGGCGGAACAGCACAACACTTGGAAAGGCCGTGATTGGCTGGAATGAGATTGGGCGAGGGCCAACTGGCCGAGCAGCGCAGAGGTCGGTCCATTCTCCACAATCCACTGTGCTCATGTGAACATCGACAATGCCAGCATCTGCAACATATGTTAATAAAAAGAGGCTTCAACATGGGCATATAAATAAACCCGCTCGCATTTACGGATTAGAGAGTAAAAAACAGATGACATACTGTCAGATTGTTGTGATTACCTGCAAGCCTCTCTGCCACTTCTGTAAAGGAGCTGAGGAAGGCTATTGAAACAGCATCCCCTGGTAGTGGTATTAGAAAATACAATTATTAAAATGCACATTATGTTTTTAATTGTTTTACTCGAGTTTTTGGTGTAGTGCTGTTGCCAAAAGTCAGCAGGAAAAGGCTCCAGCTTCCCCATGAACAGTATGTAGTAGGAAATGGATGGATTGAATGCTCACTTCCTTTTTTTTTTTTTGAGTAACTATGACTACATATAAAATATTATGGATGACCCCCCCCCCCCCAAAAATAAATAAATAAATAAATAAATAATAATAATAATAATAATAATAATAATAATAATAATAATAATAAATTAAAGAAAAATCTCTTTCAAATCTTAACAAATCTAAGAGGTCAAATTAATTTACAATCAATTTTGTCACTATTATATTTTTCACTGAAATGCCACAATCGGTACATTTTCAGCTACTATAATCTTTTTTATTTTTTTTTAGGGCAATCTGAAATTTGTTCAGCGGTTTAAGATCTTAACAGATAATAAGAGCTTAAGTTTCATCCTTGCTTACAGTTCAGATAGGAACAAAATGTACATTTTAGGTGCCATTATGACTTGATGGAATTGTTCGTTTTAATGTATATACAGTACTGTGCAAAGGTTTTAGTCCAGAATTAGATTTGCTGTTTTAGCTATGCCATAATGAACACTAGAATGTCACTTATTAGACTACATACAGTACCTCCACCAAGATTAAACTGCTAATATAAGTGAGGAGAAAAGAACAGAGCACCATCTTTGTGTTTGTCCCAGTATTCGATTAGTTAACTCATTTGCTCCCAAAAACATATAAAAAAACGTTCTATTTTAAATATTGCCATGGTCCCAAAAATGAATTTATATGTATATATATATATATATATATATATATATATATATATATATATATATATATATATATATATATATATATATATATATATGTGTATATGCTGGAGCATACAGAAGGCTTTGATGCAGCCTCTGACCTGAAGAGGCTGATTAAACCAATGGCAGTTATTACAAAAAATGGCCAGCAGGTGGCAGCAGAGTATAAGAGATCAACCAGGCCCATGTTGCAACAAGCTTTTTTCGCCAGTGTTTTAAACAGGTTTATGAATAATGATGAAACTTAGCTATATTCTAATGCTGATTGCTGCAAAACAGAAACAGGTGCAAACATACTTTTTTTTTCCTGATGAAAGAAGAGACTAATCTTTCTTTTGGTAGGTTCCATGTTTTTATAGCAATGCAACACAATATTCTATGGGCCTTGCAAAATCAGTCAAAATCCAGTAAAACAGCGGGAGCAAGGGGTGTTGCTTCAAAATGGCTGGGAGTGAAGGAGTTAACAGTCTACTTGCTGGTTTATGTAGGATTAAGACCAACAGATGGGAGGTGGCATGATTCTGGGAAGTGGACTGAAAAGGTTAAATAAAAAATAAAATTAAAAATAAAAAAAAATAAAAAATTAAAATAAAAAAAAGATAAAAAAAATACACATATACTTTATATATTCTTGTATCCACACCAGACTTACACATTTTTCTTTCCTTCACGGACTGCCGATCAACAAAGTTCTTGTCAAAAGTGATTTTGTTTTATCTGCGTAAGCATGCTAAATGTATCCACCCTATTTTACTGGTTAGAATTAATTAATGAAAAAGATACGCCATAAAAACACAGCTAATTGTGGACTCTTTTACATTATCCACCTCAACAGGAAAGAGTTCATTTTATCACATTAATAATTGTTCAAGGACATTGCACCATTAAAGTGGGACAGGGACATACATACATTTGAGGTAGAAAAGCACCACCGTGAGGCCACTTTGAGCTACTGCATCAAGGAAGTCATCAGACGTCAGCTGGGTAATAGAGTCCATGTGCACCATGTGGCCTCGATTCACATACACGGATGCCACAATCTCATCTTCCAACTCCCCTGGAGGGCAAAAAATTAAAACATATCTCCCTCATTATACTTCTTCCATGGCTTCTGTTCATTCATCTCAATTTCTTAACGTTACCATTAGATACATCGTCCTCGATATTACACTCTTCCTCTTCCAACTTTTCATCTCCCTCATGATGGAGGAAGAGATCCAAGAGCTCATCCAGGTTCTTTAAGGTCAAATACTTGACCTCAGACCCCTACAAGTATGACACAGGCAACAGGTGAAACAAAGCTCATAAATAAACAGTGGAGCCTTGAGATACGAATTTAATTCGTTCTGTCACCACACCGGTACCCTGAAAAACTTGTATTGAACATTATCTTTTCTCATTAAAATAACTGTAAATGTCGATAATCTGTTGTCAATAAGCCTCCCAAATGAACACAATAAAAATGTCTGTAGTGTGTTTCTTAAATAGAAAAATAGCAATCTACAATATTGTACTTACTGTAAAAACAAAGTAATGACATAATTAAATGGAATGTAAACAATAAACGGCTTTTGCCACATTTTTTTTTGCTTCTACTCAATGGACATTTTTCTGCTCCTTCTGTTGTATGCAGCTTTGCCACCTGGGAGCAGTGTAATATGGACACACACAAAGAATTATTTCACGACTTGACTTACTGACTCACAACTGAAAGATGCAGTAAGGATAAAGGATGCTCTATATGCCAGTAAGTGTTGTTATATTGTCTGTCCACTTGTATTGCTCCCAGTTTGTGTTCCAATATCTGTTGCTTAAACTATGCTAACTTGCTATAACGACACTAGCAATGCTAATTGTTAGTCCGCTTATGGTGATTTGAATTATTAGGATTAAACTAAACAGACTTTACTAAGGCAAACTTATGTGGTTGTTTTAAATATCTTTGCTTTAAGCTTAGTTTGACAGTAAACCACAACTGGGAGTAGCAATTAACAGCTTGAAGCCTCTTTTTTGAAGAAACGTTCGCAATCTGACAAACTGCTGCTTATTGTAAAGTTAGTCAAGTTCACTGCCACCATTCAGCATTCGTATCTCCAATTTTTGCTCACAAATCAAAGCAAAGTAAATAAATAAACACATAAATAAATAAATAAATAAATAAGACAGCCGAACGACGGCTCCTATCTCGAAAGCCTCATAAATAAGGTCATTCGTATCAAGGCACCACTGTCTACACTAGAAATACTGTAAAAAATTTAATGAAATAAAATAACCAAACCTTGTCCGGCAGCCTGTAAGCAGCATTATATTCAACAGGAGTTGTCACCGCATGGCTCTTTCTGATAACATAATGACAAAATCCATTCCAATGATCTAACTAACAAAAAAAAAACAAAATGTGCAAGACAAGTGGCCATGTACCTTGCAACTTACCTGTGCACAAGTGTCAGCAGGGCAATGCCTCGAAGCCTCCAGGCCAGAGTGCTGGCCGTGTCCCGGTCCAGCTGCTCCGTTTCGGAATGTGAGAACACAAAGACCTGGGGGGTCTGTTGGTAGGGGAATTGTGGGCTTGGAACAGCAGAGGGGTCTTCGTATACTTCCGACTGCAGATCACGCGGTAGAAGATGAAATGAAATGAATCACGAGTATGTTAAACATTTGTTGCTTTCCTTTGGCATTTGTGGGTAAGGAAGAGTAGCCTGGTTACCAACAGTGGAGCCTCCATGAGTTGCAAGAAGGTGTGTAGGCTGAGTGTGGACAGTGGTGTCCTCATAGGGGTCAAAGGGCAACGGTCAGAGTGGGGAGCCCTGCAGTGGAGGAACCACACTCGTGACAACGGGGAGGTTCTGTGAACACTGAAAATAAATTTTTAACTTAAAAAAAATAAAAAAATAATTTCAATTAATTTTCTTCATTCACAAAGAGATAACAAGAGAAGACAAAAATACCCTAAATACTTTAAGACAGGGCCTCCAGTTATGAGGATGAACTGGTATTTCGAACCATACACGTAAGCCATCTCCATGACTGATCTGTGCTCTAAAGTAATGCAGACGCAACAGGTTCAGTCAAGCATTAAACCAGCAGTCCACACATTCTAGTCATTGAAGCCTGCATATTCACTATAATGTAAGCAGTGGCGGTTTCTTGCATCTTGCAATATTTATGAAATCAGCTATGTGAACCACTACACTGCCATGGATATTTACCATTAGTGATGTCCGTACCTTGTGTGCCAAGACTGCTGACATAACCCAGCACGATATCCTTCTTCCCCCTGACTGACTTCTCCATGACCAAGAGGTCGGCGTCTGAATGCACGTACTTGACCTCGTCACGTAAAATGGCACTGAAAGGCAAATTAGAGACCGTATTCGTTCACATTACTGCTGCACAAACGACATATTCTGAATAATGATTCCGGGACTGAAGCCATGTCATTTTCCACATAGATGAGTACCTGCTAAAATGTGTTGATCTGATTTTAAAGATACTCATGTTAAGGGTGACATGTAGTTGGGCTGAACCGATGCCAATACTAGTATCGGTGCTTCTACTCACCGATACCTCATCAAGCTATATTTCAAGAACATGTACGGTAGTTGGACATTAAAATGTCAGTAATAACAAGTTGTTATTCGGAAAAAGATGTTAGGTTTGAGTGAAACATATGCCATGTTCAGAAAAGTTTTTTTTTTTTTTTAACAATTTTGATTAGAACATTTATACCACAATTGCAAGAAGGAATGACATTATCAACTATCAAGTATCCGGAGGTGCTCAATACTTGAACCGGTAATCATAATCAGTCTGAAAACATTATGAACTAAATAAACCACAGCAACAACACATGTAAATAATTGTACTTAATACTACTACTTAATTGTACTGTTTGCTTACTTACAACAAGACTTCAGAAACAATGGAGTTGACATCAAACACAGTATCCAAATCAAAACTTGAGAACTCCTTACCATCCCTTCAGAGAGAAAAATTTGGAGTTAAATATCAACATCACCAATGAAAGATTTTTTTTTAAAAGACTTTTCAATACATTTTCAAAGTATGATTGCCTTAATCCACTACGTACTGCATACTATATCTCCACCATACCTGAAAAGAAAAGCAGTATGTTGCACCATTTCTTTCGTGCAATATAAGGGAACCATCTCCTTTTTGCAGTTGATCTACACATACACACGCACATGCACACACATAAAAATATACAGTATATTTTGTATTTTAAACCCATCCAAAAAATAATAATAATTAAATGAAATTCATGATATTGTGCATTACCTTGCCCACTAGTATTCCATAATCTTTCAGAATATCTGCAGACTTTTTCAATTCACCCAAGAAGAGAGTGATGGCTTGGGAGACTGATGACAGAGGACAACAGGAAGAAATTATTACATTTTTCACACTCAAGAGCAAGCGATTTGGCGTCATGCAGTGTCTCCCTTACCCATCCATCCATCCATCCATCCATCCATTTTCTTGACCGCTTGTCTCTCACAAGGGTTGCGGGGGGTGCTGGAGCCTATCCCAGCTAGCTTTGGGCAGTAGGCGGGGTACACCCTGGACTGGTTGCCAGCCAATCGCAGGGCACACAGAGACGAACAACCATCTACACTCACAAGCACACCTAGGGACAATTTGGTGCACCCAATGGGGTATATGCCACAGAAGAGGCGGGAAGTGATTTTGCAAATCAGTTTATTTCCGGTCCCGGTTGCGAACGCGCAACCCAGGGGCACAAAGTCGGAAGCACAAGTATTTTTGACGCAGCCCACATGTCGCAAACCGAACCAGAAACAAACTGTTGTGTAAAAAACAGTCCCGCCTCTTTCGTGGCATATACCCCATTAACCTGCCATGCATGTCTTTGGAATGTGGGAGGAGACCGGAATACCCGGAGGAGACCCACGCAGGCACGGGGAGAACATGCAAACTCCACCCAGGAAGGCCGGAGCCTGGACTCGAACCCGAGTCCTCAGAACTGGGAGGCGGACGTGCTAAACAGTCACTCCCGTACCTTGATTCTCAAAATAAATGAAGACCATCTTTCCAGAATTAATTTTGTCATAAAACTCCACAGCCGTGAATTCGAGCAGCAGGCCTGACGTGTTGAACGCGTCTGTGCATCTGGCGGCACTTGTGCACAGCAGAAAGAAAGCCACCCGCATCCACATCATGGATAAGCAAAGATGAGTTGTCCTTTACAGGGAAAATCAGAAGAGGAGAAAATAATTGAGGGTACCAGTGTACAGCAAACGCAATGAAGGCCAGAAAGCATTTGAAGTGTTACTTTAATTATTCGGCTTATTTTTTTTTTTTGTTTAGAAGCATCATCATGACTGATGGCAAACCATTTGATGCTTGAACAAAGAAAGTGGATTGGAAGGAAGAAACATCATTTTTAAACAACTGAAGAATGTGCACTGCGTAAAAAAAAAAAATGATTTAACAGTATAAACTGAAGTTAGAGGAAAAAGGATGAATACCTACTGCCTGACAACTTTTGTCTTTCAAAGCACAAGAATCTTCAGTTAGGATGAACTTGCGACATCAACTACCTCATTCCTCGCGGTGTAAAACAGATTAAACGTGCATAATAAATTGTCCTTTGGATTAAAATTTGAACTAGTGCCAAATGTAGTAGCATTGTGTGCTCGGCTAGCTAGTTGCTCACGTTTGGTTCATTGGGGTTGTCTTTTGCTTTCTAAGTGTCACGAAAGAATACAAGTCACATTACATGTTAAAAATAACTTCCTAGTGTGGTTTTCAAAATAATATTATTTAAGTGCCTATATGCAGGTTGAAACTAAAACCAATATATAAAATAAATCAATAGACATATATAAATATATACAAAATTCTACTTATATGATTCATTGTTTTAAATCGGACTAAAATGTGTTTAAGCGGTTTAATATTTATTTTATTTTGAAGGACTTTTCTAGTAGCGCCATCAACATTTCTGATAAATGTTTAGTGACAAACCACTTGTTTTTGTTTAAACCAATCGGGTCGTCGAAAAGGTTTTCAAGTCTGGCCAATCACCGCAAATAGAAGGCGGGCGGTTTTTCAGTTGACAACATCAAAGACCAATAGGATCAGGAAATTGTGGAGGCTGGTGCCATGGTAAGCCAATAAAATGTCCACTGCCTGAGTGGGTGTGAATACCACGTGGAAGCTTTTGCTAGGAAACTATCTCGACCGTGTGGCTCCTGAGTCATCTGAATCACATTGAAGCGGGTCGATTATTGAGCCAAGATGGCGGTGACGGAGCGCTTTTTTTCTTGTTTAAAACTCGAGCTTGGGGGCGGGTCTATAATTGCATCACAGCTGATCTGAACCCCCCGCCCCCCAGTTGTTTTTTTGCACGAGAGTCACAGAAGAATCTCCTTATTTTGCGTTTTACCTTCTTTGTGTAGTTTTAAAAAATGGACTAGCTTTTTTTTCCTTCAATCATTTTAGTTCACGCAGCCGCGCGTAGTTCCACGATGCCCCTTATTTTCAGAAAAAATGCTTTGACCGCGCGTTTCAAAGCAATCTTTTGTGAATTCAAGTCAGCTTTGACCCAGTTTTGACGTTGGCGGCTTTCGCTTGCTGTTAAGACACCAGCGGAGATGTTTTCGGCCGGACGGGAGGTCACTTCCAGCTTGCTGAGCTCCTTGCAGGAGAAGCCCGCAAGAGATGCGATCTCCCCCGCCTTGGAACTGAGTGTCACCACCGCGTACACGGTCCTCTACTCGCTCCTCTTCGGCTTCGTCTACCTGCAGCTGTGGCTCATTCTGCACTACGGCTACAAGCGCTTCAGCTTCCAGAGCGCGTTCTTGTTTCTGTGCTTGCTGTGGGCAGCCCTCAGGACGACCCTCTTCTCTTTCTACTTTGAAAACGGGGCGCAGGCCACGCAGCTGCAGCCGCTGGCCTACTGGCTGCTCTACTGCTGCCCGGTGTGCCTCCAGTTCTTCACCCTCTGCCTGCTCAACCTCTACTTCTGGCAGGTAAGGAGGACTTCCACCAGTCGGCTGGGGTGTTTCGTTTGGTATTTTTCTAATATAAAGCAAGGCAACAAAAGACATATTTACACCACCATTAACTTTATTGCCCTCAAATCCTCGCATAGGGAGTTTGCAATTTAAAAATAAAAGGCATTTCTGGAAAAGCACCTTATTCATAATGCAATGTAGTAAAAACCGCAAATAACGCATTACCTGCATATGTCCAGGCTATCTAACTCCAGAGAAAAATTCACATGACACACCTGATGATGTATCAGGTGTATGCAAACAAGGGGCGGTAGTGGTGTGCTTTACATGACAACAATTCAAAGCATTAAAGTAAAAAAATAATGCTGAGTGCAAGAAAAAAAGATAAAAGATTTAAAATGCTCAATCACAGGTATGACCAAGACTTAAAAACATTCATATGTGGGGATGACCTCAATAATATTGGCAGCTTATTCCATTTGTGTGCAGCGTAACTGCTAAATGCTGCTTCACCATTTATACGTTTAACTATGGGCTCTAATAATTGATGAAGTCTGCAGACCTCAGAGCCATATTCGGTTTACGTTCCATTAACATTTATTTAATGTATAATTTTTAGCAGCACATTAGCGCAGTAGCATTTTTCACACACTATTGCGATGAACTAACTTGACGCGAATCACTGCTTAAACAATAAATTTAACAAACTATGCAACCTAATCACATTATAATTTTACGCTAAAAAATAAGTGGCTTACGGGTGCTTAAAAAAATGCAAACAGTACTCTAGTGAGGGCAAGCAGTGCAGAAGTTGGATGGATGGATGGATGGAGTTCATGCATAGCCCTCGTCATTACCAATCACCAATCATGGATCTGCTTTGGAAAACAGGTGACCTGTGATTGGTCGTTACCTGAGCCTTGAGCAGCTGTGATGTCATTTTTAGTTGACAGCAAGTGTCAAAATGTCCACCACCTGAGATGGATTAAAAACAGGTGGATTTTGTTGCTTAACTCATATACCACAAATGCAATATTAATCAGAATCCTGTGTTTAGACTAGGGGGCTTGCGTAGAGCCTGTTATTGTAAAGGAAATTTTTGGGTTGACTTCAAAACTTCCAAAACAAATATTAATGCATTTGTTTTCCAAACACATTTTGCTATTCACATGTAAACAACAAAAATGTAAGTTCCTTAGTATTATTGGTGGCTTATTTATAGAACAAACAAGCGTATAATGAACCCAGACATTGGTGGGTCCTAGTTTTTAGCAGTTTGTTTGTGTGTATGCACAACACCTCCATACATCTGCTGCTGAAGGAATATTCCCTTGAATCCCAGTGAAGTGAAGAAGAAGAAGTAACGAGGCTGTTCTGACTGCTCACATGACATCTGATCAAACACGCTGGCCCATCAGATAATTGGTGCTCACAAGTGGGGAACTGAAGACTTTGACTGGAACTTTATTGTTTTTTGTTTGTTTTGTTTTTACTTGGTTACACCAGAAGCAGATATTGGCTTTTTGTTGACATATGGATGTCGGGAAAGCATGAAAAGCCGATGCAAGATTTAATGTGGTTTCTCTATACAGAAAAAAAAAAACAACTAAACCGAAATACTTGTCCTATGTGACAGTGTCCATCAAGTTATGTAGTAGTGCTACGCTTGGCACTTGTATGTCAATAGATTCTTTCCTGGGGAGTGGTCACGAAAATGCAGCAAAATGCAATATACTGTGTTTGCTACAAGTGATTCACATTTGTCAGGGGTGTTAACTCATTTGCTCCCAAAGACGTATTTATACGTTTTTTATGTTTTTTATGCTAGAGCATATAGAAGTCTTTGATGTAGCCTCTGAACTGAAGAAAACGCTTGAAGCAATGGTAGTTATTACAAATATAGCCAGCTGGTGGCAGCAGAGTATAAGAGATCAAACAGAGCCATGTTGAAAAAAATCTTTTCCCCACTGTTTTAAACAGATTTGTGATGAAACTTAGCTATATTCTAATGCTAATTGCTCCAAAACGGAAACAGATGGAATTATACTTCTTTTTTTTTCCCGATGAAAGAAGAGATGCTAATTTTTCTTTTGGTTGATTCCATGTTTTATAGTAATAGAACACAATACTCTGTGGGCCTCGCAAAAGCAGATAATATCCAGTAAAGGGGTTGCTTCAGTGAAAATGGGTGGGAGTGAATGAGTTAATGGTGTCGAATCACAGAGTAACTCACAGTTTAATATTCTTGCAGTATTTTGCACCACTAATATCGCTATATTTAACCATCCATCCAACTATAGTGCTTGTGCTGATTTAGGTTTGAGGTGAGCTCACCTACATACAGATTCGGACTGGGGCGGAAAAGTTGACCTAGTCGACCACAAAAATGTCAACAGAAAATTCTGAGATGTGCACACGTCCACCGATAACTGGTGTTCATAATTAGCCAATCACATTCAAACTGTTGTTTAACAAGAGTGAGCACACGCCTGCCATCATTTGAAGTGCTTCTGATTAAACACAAATTTCAGTGTTGTAGTCGGCTTTTCTGACCTCAAGTAATGAATCAAAAATATGTTAATTAATTGAAAACTGTTCACATCATAATTTTGAAAAAAATACCTAAACATAGGAGTCGCATAATTTTGATTCACTATTGAATTAAATGTGCTAAAAGAAAACAGTACAACACCCCATACATATACTTTAGTGTACACATCCTGCATTCCCACACCATGAGCGAGCAGTGTTTGAAGCCACTTAATGCAATAAAAGCCTCTAGCTGCAAGCTATAGTATATATTAGGGGTCTTAAAAAAAATCGATTCGGTGATATATCGCGATACTACATCGCGCGATTCTCGAATCGATTCAATAATCGGCAGAATCGATTGTTTGTTTTTTTTTTTTTTGTTTTTTTTAGGATTCACACCTTGAGCATGGAAGAATGTTATATGAACGGAACATTAAGCCTTAATATTTTATTTTAATGCTGTTCAAACATGAAACAGATTACAACCTCTATAAGACTGAAATTTCAGATAAATAAATAATACATTTTCATATAAATCTTACACTCTACAAGCTTACTGATTAGTATTTTCTAAATTTGAATGAAAAAAATCGCAACAATCGACTTATAAATTCGTATCGGGATTAATCGGTATCGAATCGAATCGTGACCTGTGAATCGTGATACGATTCGAATCGTCAGGTACTAGGCAATTCACACCCCTAGTATATATACTGTGTTGCTTACTGTATATACCTCCCAAACACATGCAGACCAAATAGACAGGCAGGCCTGTAATTTGCTTCCTCGTCTTACCAGTGAGCGCTCCCTTCTACTGGGAATGATGTTAATGGCCATATTTTCAGCAAAAGGACACACACACATCCAGGATGGAGGATGGATGAACCCGCAGTTTTATGTTCTTGGCACAGTCGCTTCCTTTCTAGGTCGCCTTCTGGCCTACATTCTGACACAAAAGGCAGATTGTTTACACATATGTAGTTATGCAACTTGAAAAGTCAGCGGAGACGACGTTGAGTGAGCTCACCACACAAACTGACCAAACCGCAGTCGTCGTGGAACCCAAAAGAGATGAGGAGAAGAAAGTCTCAAATTTAAAATGCTCTCTTGTACTCTGTAAACCGATACCGAAAAATGCAGGCCACTGCCAACTTAGCGACAAAAGCATGTAGGCTAAAATGAAGAGGCCAGAAAGGGGGCAGGTACATTTAATGGTAAAAGCCAGTAGCAGATGTTAGAAGAAGTACTGTGAAGGTCCTGCTGTCAGCTGAAAAAGGGACATTTGCAAACGTGTTGAAAGCTCAACCAGTTTAACTAGTTATTCTTTTAAAATGGGTAAACATTGACGTATTTTTTTGTTTTTGATTTTTTGTTTTACATTAGCACATTACAGCATATCACAAATATAATGGCATTCAAACATTCCCTCTCAAAAAAATAATCACAAACAGAATCACAGATTTTCATTTCGGTAGTAAACAAATACTAAAGGACAAAATACTTAACTCATTGCGCCGTTTTCAAGAGTAAGAAAATATTTTGTCCAGAATTGACTTGATAATTTAATTATTTTTCATGTACAGTACAATTAATACCTTTTAAAAACTTCTTCCACTTGCTGTCGACTAACGATGACATCACCCGTGCTGAAGAAGTATGATAGATAATAACCAATCATGGCTCAGTTTGCTGACCAAACCCAGAAAACAGGTGAGACATGATTGGTCGTGACCTACTTCCTCAGCACAGGTGATGTCATCTTCAGTCGACAGCAAGTGGCAAAATGTGTTTTCAAAGGTATTAATTGTTCATGAAAAATAATGACGTAAATATTATCATCTTACTGTTGAAAATGACTCAATGAGTCAAGTATTTCTTTAAAACAACTACAGCGTGCTATTGCAAGTTTTTGTTATTGGAAGAATGTAGCCTAAGATGACTTGACTTATGTTTTTGTTTTTATTTGTGTCTAGTTTTTTGTTTTTAAATTTGCTGTTGTTTAGTTATGTGTTGTTTTGCAACAGACGTCAACTTATGTCCAGTACGTGTGTGTGTGTGCGTGCATGCGTGCGTGTGCGTGTGTGTGTTCATTTAATTACACAGGAATGTCCTGAGACACTCTCAGGTTCACATGGCTCTACTAAAAGAAGGGAACATTTTACTCCTCTTGCTACTATTTTCTTCTCATATCCAACACTTCATCACATGTAACTCCTTTCTACAATAATACTTTTTGTTGTGTATTTCTCAGGTGGTGTTTAAGGCCAAAACCAAGTACTCCCCAGAGCTCACCAAATACAGGTAAATGTTTGTTGAAAATCAAAAACTTTTTTTTTTTTTTTAAATCAAATTACATGGTGCAGCTGTACCTAATGAAGTGTCCAGTAAGTTTCAAATGAAAGTTAAAAAAATAAATAAATAAATAAAAATGCTCCGCTCAACTGTATTGTACTTGTCTTTCTCCCCAGGATTGCTCTATCATTGTTCTTCCTATCCCTCTGTATATTTTTCCTTGTGGTGAATTTAACGTGTGCATTGTTGGTGCAAGGAACTTTGGAGGATTCAGGATTACCAAGGTAAGGGTTAAGTTAACTAGTGAATAATTTCAATAAAGAAGAAGTATTATTAGTTAAACAAGAAACACAAGTTTAATGATCACTATCTTACCAAGGGTGTGACACTTTCGAAGTTCTCGGTTCGAATCTTACCAGAGTTGGCAAAAGTAGATTTACACTCTGTACGTAACAAAACCAGTTTTAGTTTGTTGTTTTTCCAAACTAATCGCTGGCTAGCTTTGGCAACTTGTTCGATCCCTTTGCTGATGTTGTGAACCACTGATCTGAGTATATGACTGAATAGCCGATAGGCCAAGACTTTTGAAGTTGCGAGGCCGCCATATTGCTCCTCCCAAGAAACGTTTCTCGGCATACAGTCCTTTACATTTACAGTATCAAAATTGGAGAATATTTGAGACAGTACTTACTTAGTAGAAACAGCATGATTTTTGGTGTTTTTAAATTTATTAAACATGAACACTTGCCTTAAATGCATGTATACATTATATGCTTAATGGTGTTTACAGGAGGAAACTTGTAAAAAAAAATTATTAAAGAATTAAAACTGTAATTGAACAAAAGATGCTTCTGCCAAATCTTATTTTGGGATCTTAGGAACTGAGAGATAAAAGAAAAAGGGGGTTTCAAAGCTTGTTGTTGTTGTTGTTGTTGTTGATGATGTTGTTGTTATTTATTTATTTATTTTTAATCGTGACCGCCCCGGCCCTGGCCTTATACTAACTGCCTACGAGCTGTATATGTATATGTATGTATACCGTTGTCAGTACCAGATGTGTTCGGCCTGCCAGATCTATTCGGGGGGTCAGTACAGCAAGCGAGCAGTGTCAAATGTGTTCACGTTGGTTTGGTTTCCTTATTTAGCTGTTCACATATCACAATACATCACAAAAACAGTCGTAATGATTATAGGAACACATTAGCACGTCAACTGACAATATTTCGTCCCATCGCAGTAAATTAATGTGAGTAAATATTAGTTTTACTTTTTGCATTTTTGTGCTATTTTACCTCCATTCTTTTATATTTATTTTATGTAATTTATAATTATTAAATCTATTTAATTATTTATTCAATCTTAAAGGTGCACGATGCAAGATTAAACTCAAATTTGAGTGTTAAAATAACCATATTTTTCACCCGCACATGTTTTAAGAATTGTATAATGGACAGGAGGCACGACTGTGGCACAATGACTGTTGCCCCTATTTTTCTGTAAAAGGAAAAAATGTTGGAGGGTTCGGGCCGGAAACTTTAGCTTTTGCTCTGAGCATGACGTCATGCGCGTGTACGCTATTGTCCCTGTTAGCTCTTGCGATAGTTCACGCAACTTCATGGACAGGACAGCTAATTCAAACTGGATTTAAAGAGACCTGTACCCGATACGTCTCAATCCCTGATGGAGACTCCACGGAAGACAACGAGAAATAAAAAACTTTCAGACCAGCGTCACGGGAGGACGTGGATAAATATAGGAGCAGCGTTCGTCAGGTGGAGAGAGCTAAGAACTATCCTGGGGATGAAACGGGAGCCACAGCTTGCTGAGTTTTTGCTAAAAAGGTAAGACTCGGTAATGAAAATACGATAGGATCTATTTATGATTAGCAGTGCAGAATAAAACTACCACACGGTCGCTTACTAATGTCTCCGCACTTGGGCATGTATGATATTAGCAACGCACTGCTATCCTCATTGTCATCGGATTCACGGGAATGCACCATTGACGTTTGGAAGGTTGTAATAACGTAAGCTTTTGGCACTCAAAATGACTTTCACATACAAAGTAACTTGAAGATGAATAAGTTTCTTACCTCTGTAGACATTATTAAGCCTATGAAAAAGGCGCTGTGCTCCGTGTTTACGTTTGTTCGATTAACTTGGAGGTTTGCTCGTGCCCGAAAAGTCGCGCACGCTCCTGGCCGTGTGCACGTCGCTGGGGTCCATTCCACGTTCCGCCGGAGGGGTCGCAAATGTGCAAAAACTCTGAATCTTGCATCCTGCCCCTTTAAAGTATCCTGCTTTTATACTTAGGTTTATTTACGTTTTTGCAATTTCAGCCCAAACATTTTGTTATTTAAATGACATCTTTAATATTTCCTTGCCAATGTCTCTTCAGAGGTGACACTGCACTATGAGTTGCGGAGGGTCGTGCATATTGCAGAAAATAATTACTATAATCATGATAATGAAATGATGCAATTATTGCCTGAGATGTGACATTTCCTCACCAATATGTTCTGTACTCAGCCTCAGGTTATTAGGTAACTTAAACTACGAATTTATTTGTAACCTGCATGTCTGTCTCATGGACTATTGATATAAATATTAATCAAAGGTAATGGCTGATAAATAGTAATACATTTCTTCATAAAACGCATCCATGTTTATCCTCCGACGACTTTGGGGGAAAAAAAAAAAAAAAAAAGTTGCCTCACCAATCCTAATCTTCGACGTCACAGCCAATCCTGTAGCGTAACGTCATCAGTAGGCGAAGGCCCCGGAATAGATCTGGCAGGCCGATCATATTTGGTACCGACACCGTATATAGTTTATACAGTAGTCTGATCGTGAAGTGGGAGGAGCAAGAAGGCTGCCCTGTGACTTAACGGCTTGCACGGGCGTGTATGGGCTATCGGCTATCCAGTCATATATTCAGGTCAGTGTTGTGAACTGGCTAACAAAAAAAAAAAAGCTAAATAAGCTAATGATAACACCTTAATTGTAGTGGCGTTTTTTTTTTTTTCAGATTACACAGATAATTGTTAAGCTGATTTTTTTTTTTGGCTAGCACAAGACAACACGTTTGCCACTAATCATTGTTGTAGCTGACAATATCAAAGAATCTTCTTAACTCATTTACTCCCAATAACATATAAATACGTTTTTTTTAATGTTCTAAGTGTCCCAAAGACGTATTTATACGTTTTTTTTGTTTGTTTGTTTTTTATGCTAAAGCATACAGAAGGCTTTGATGCAGCCTCTCAACTGCAAAGAACGGTTGCAGAAATGGTAGTTATTACACGAACGGCCAGCAGGTGGCAGCAGAGCAAAAGAGATCAACCAGGGCCACGTAGAAAAAAAGCTCAATTATTTACAATTTTAAAACTGATGAAACTTAGCTCTCTTCTAATGCTAATTGCTGCAAAACGGAAACAGTAACATACTTTTTTTTTTTCCTGATGAAAGAAGAGACTTTAATCTTTCTTTTGGTAGGTTCCATGCTTTTATAGCAATAGAACACAATATTCTGTGGGCCTTGCAAAATCAGTCAAAATCCAGTAAAACAGCCGGGAGCAAACGGAATTGCTTCTGTGAAAATGGCTGGGAGTGAATGAGTTAAATAAGGCCATGGGTGGTGAATAAACAAGTGTTTGTGTTCGTCTGTTACTGTGGTCACTGTTTCTAGCTTTTAAGACACCAAGATGACTTGTCTTCTTCTTCTTCTATTGACGTCATGTCATCATCCGTAGGGATTGAAAAAAGCAACAAGCTTTTTTTGATGTACAAGAGGTACAAAGTACAGATAATTGTGTTCAAATAACGAGCGTAAAAGTAAAAGGTTTTTCAGAAAAATAAATACGTTCAGACACCTCAAGCATTTAGAAGGCCACCGCATCTCACTCATAACTGAACTGGATACGCAGTAACAAACTAGCTGAAGTTTTTACCAAGTGACTTGTGATGTGCCCAGCGACAGGCTTGTGAGACATGCTGTCCTGGCCCGCATCCTGATCAACGACAGTCTGTTTGTCCTGTGTGCCGTGTCTTTGGCCGTCTGCCTCGTCCGCATCGCCAAGATGTCCTGCGCCAATGTTTTCCTCCAATCCAAGGTAGGGGAATTGTGAACGTCACCTTCACACAACGGCTGCTAGGTCACAATCACACAGTAATCTTAAAAAGTTTACATCTTCAATATGCAAAATTATACATGGCAATAGTTTGATAGACTGTACATTATAGGTGGATTTTCAAATTTCATTGTATCATTATTAGCTGGCTAGCTATCTAAGATTTCTGTTGGTAGCAACCTGGAAACTTCATGTGAAATTTAACTGGAATTTTCAACACTAAATAGCACACTTTGGGAGGTCTGAAAATTGACAGGAATGAATGAGTTTAACCCCAAAACTCAGAAGGCAGATGTGCTAAGGAACTGATTATTCAGAGTTTATGTCACAAGTCAAAATGGTGGCGTCTAATGCTGCATTCAAGCACAAGAGGAAGGTGGGAAGTTGGACTTCTTTCGCCCCATTTGAACTTGGACATTCGAGTTACAAAGTCAGGGGGAAAATAAGACCCATCACTGACCGGCTTCAATCTGATGTCACTCTACAATAGAGACACAGACCGTGAATGGCAAAACATAATTTACACGTTATAAACATATGTATCTCTTTATTTATTATTACATAAATTTAATTATTGAAAGTAAGTCACTTCACATAACCCAATGTGTTTTGAACTGACTGCATTAACCACAACAACAAACAATTTATCATAATCAGCCGTCTTTGTTGTTTGCATTTACCTCGAACGCTTTGAGGTTAGAAGTGGGACAATGACTGGCATCACTCCAACTTCCCACCTTCCTCGAATGCAGCATCAACTCAGTGAAAGGAAATTGTCCACTCATTGAAAAACATTGGACTTTGGATCGTTATAATTTCATTTGTGAGGATAATTTAGATTTCAAAATGTGATTACATGTCATTTGACTACTATAACAATCTGCCTGGTGAGTATGCTTGTCAGGGAAAAGCAATACAAATATATTTGTTTTCAACAAAAAAGCAGACATGCTCGGATGTTTGGAATTGTCAATTAAATACAGTACAAATGAATTGTACTTACCAAATGTACTTGGTTTTTGTATAGTGGTAAGTTTTATGACTTGTGACTCACTTTGAGCATTTCAGTGTTTTTATTTATTTGAGTGGCCCCTTGATTAATTAAAATCAAATCAAATCATTGATTTAAAATATATATATATATATATATATATATATATATATATATATATATATATCCATCCTTGACCGATTCCTCACAAGGGTCGCGGGGGCTGCTGGCGCCTATCTATCTAATCTATCTTCCGTCGGTCGGTCCAAACGGCTATGCTGTGAACGGTCAACTGCTGGTCAAATGACATATGGACGCCATGTTGTTACCCAGCTGCTGCAATGACATAATGTATTGCAATAGGCGTTTCCAGAGCCCTGGGTGTTTCTATTGTTCTGACCAGGCAGTGGAGTTCTGGCGCATCGGTTCCCTAGAGACCCACAAAGGAAGAAATTGTGGGAAGTGAAAGTAAAATAAGAGAGCTGAAAGCCAATAACATCATTCTTGTGTAATGGAAGTAAATTAACTACCTCGTCAAATGAGTGAAGTGTGCCATGTTACCTTTTTTTTTTTTAAGACTTTAGATTAATAAATGCAATTGCTTGTTATATCAGGAACCAAAGGAGATAAAGATATGAACATATTATGAGTTATATATGAACACACTAATACATTTCCAGCATTCACAACGTTGAAAATGAAAATCATGTACAGTAAAAATATTCCATATTATACTAGTAATAGCCTCTATCATATATGCAGTGTACAGTATTCCTTATATTATCGGCTTGTCAAATAAACCTTAAAAGTTAAAAACGTGGAAAATGTGAAAAAAAGAAAAGTTCATTTAGTGTTTTGCGTGCAAAACGATGCATGCTCATGGGCAACACGCTTGAGCGCACGCCCCCTCCTGTGGCCGGGGGTAACAACATGGCGTCCGTGTTTTCAATTTTCTATTTACGGCTCTTGAGTTGCAGCTGACACAGTCTTACAATACAACATGATAAGGCCTAATAATTTTTTGCGGATTTGGAATGACATGCGGGACAAACACATTACCAAGTAATATAGAAATTGGTCGATTTTTCTGGGGAAAAAAATGCACAAAATGTGTTCTTGTACGTCATGATGTTTTGCTGTTCAGCAGTTTTGTGCCATCATCTGGGATAGGCTCCAGCTCACGCTTGCTTGACCCTGAACAGGATACAGCTGTGTAGGAAATGACTGGATGGCACGTGTTCCAACACACTTGAATATATTGTTTTCATTTACAATCGCTGTGTTTTCTTTGTTTGTTTGTTTTTTGCAGGGGACATCAGTGTGTCAGGCGACAGCTGTCGGAGCGATGGTGATTCTCCTCAACACATCTCGGGCTTGTTACAACCTGGTGGTGGCGCTGTCTCCACTGGGCAGACCTGATTCGTCCAACTACAGCTGGTACATTGTTTCAGATCAGGTGAATAGTCACTGCTCCAAACTGGTAACCGAAAAGAAAAGAAATGAAATGAAATGAAATGAAATGAAATGATGACAAATTGGCCCCTTTTCGTGTTGCAGGCTGATTTGCTCAACAGCGACGAGGCCTACTTGGTGTATGGAATTATTTTGTTCTTTTGGGAACTGCTGCCTACCAGTTTGATGGTGCTTTTCTTCCGAGTCCAGAAGCCCAGACAAAACCTGGTAAGAAAAAAAATAATAATCAAAAATTCCTTTTACTTGCCGTCGACTGAAAACATTCGAGTTTATATATACATTACGTACATTTGTAATGAAACTTTAACGGGTGAGATTAATATTGGATTTTGTTTGATTCAGGGGCAGTAGTTTTGCAATTTAAATCAGTTTTCGTTCCATCCCTAACATAACTTATTTTTTCTTTATATTACATTCCACAGCATGAAAACGTCACAAAATACTGAAAACAGGATTGTCTTGTCTCAATTAACTCACAAATTTATGCGAAGTGTCAAATCTCGGCCTGTGTTGGCAACACACAGATACAAAGGTTAGTTGTACCTTTTGTCATCTAGTGGTTCTATTAATACTAAATGTTGATTTCAGCGAGAGACTGAAAGATGTTATTTTTTATTTGTACAGTAATAAGTTGTGTGGCCGACTCCGCTTAAGAGTGATTCGATATTTGTGGATTATTGCGGATTTGCTACCCGTCTTGACCACTCGCAAAAAGAATACTTTTCCTCCAAAGTTTTTGCCCTTTTTCTGGATTATTGGGTTTTTCTCCTGAAACATCTGGATATTGGAATTTATCTTTGTATTGTAAGTACATAGGTCTGATTCCAATTAAGGGAATCCCATATCCTTTCTATCTTTTATTTTTAATCTTTTTCTTTACTTTGTCTTATCAAATTTGACATTACGCTTTGCTCCGGCTGTGATATAATCACTTGGAATTGTAATAAATTAAGAAAGACAAAATGGTTGTTACAATTCTGATGTGGATTTGTGTCGTAGTTCTTGAGATACTTAAACCAACTTTCCCTTTTTATTCTTATTTCTATTAAAGTCATACTTCAAAATCCACCCAGAACGTGTAACCAACCTATAACATCGGTAACTGTTATCCCTAGATCCTATAGTGTTACTTCAGCTTAAACTTAGTTGTAAAAATAGCCTGCACGGACCTAACAAGGTCAACCAAACTTATTTAGGTCAACCGATCATTTAGAAAAGGAGCCGCTGCAAAATGAGCGTGATTCGGTTTTATCCTTAAATCAATAAGGGTTACTCTTTAAGGGTTAAAATCTAAAGTAAGACCGGGCTGACGCTCTAAAACCGGGGCGATGAGAACCTAAACGAATCCTTTTTGACGCCGGCTTGAAGAGTTCCCGTCAACTCCTTCAATTTAACAGTCTTACAGCGGGTGGAGTTAAAGGGGGGCTTTAACCCTTTAAACGGAGAGTCGACACTACATAGCAAACTGTGATTCTTGGCGTATTATCCTGTTATGTTTTCAGTCTACATCAAAAATAAAGGAATTGCACTCACAGTAGCAATTCTTGACAAAGAAAAATCAGAATGATGCAACCCGGATGTTTAAAAAATGTGCCAGGTTCCGACAGGAATCCTCAACAGCCACACGTTCGGCTCCAGGGATTCTTTTTTTGACAATCCAAGACGATACGACAGCGATGACGACCTGTCCAGAAGCAACAGGTCAGATCGGGCCAGGTGCGAACCCACACGCATGTACACACAGCAAGATTTCATTGATTTTTTATTTTTTTATTTTTTGTAGCTTTTGTTTTTCAGCACGGTGCAGCCATCCCTAATTTTTTTTCAGACTGCTTTCATGTAAAAACTTATTTTGACGGACAGGCACAGAAACAAGTAAATACAAAATAAATCTGAATATGGCATAGTTTATCGCTAAACTACATGAATACAGTGATCCAATTAATGAGATTTTCGGGATAACACATCATTTGGATGTTTTTTGGTTTGACTTTTAAATGCTGACAACCAAGCGCTGTACGGTGTCAGTAAACACAACACAAGTGGGGCTAGGGGGGAAGACGTAGTGTTCGTGATTTGACGTTCTTGGCGATACTCGTTAAGATTTCCGTTAACGTCAATGAACGTTTTTGGCAGGAAAAGGAGTTAAAATACACATTGCATTTTTTTGGGGGGGCAGCAAAGGACTAATAGCATTACCTACCGTTTATTGGACTAGTCGATTAATCGGTCCAGCCCCACACACGCTGATGCACACCCCATTATTTTCATGTCTTTCAGCGTCCCCTCCTCCACCACGCAGCCAAGTTGCGTGCCCAGTTGGTACGGCACGATCCAGTCTAACGGGATCCTGGCGTCGACCCAGCCGCCCTCGTCCACAGCCCCCCTCATATTCGCTTATGGAAACATCCAGAGTACCCAGCATCACCACCACAACTACTACTCCACTCCACAAAGTAACCACCACCATCACGGTTATTATCATTCCACCCCTCAGAACTGAGGAGATAAAGACCTTTTATTTTGGAACCAGAGTTCTCCCGACCAAGCTTGTGGAACAAGGACCGTTTGATGATAAATAAGGGTTAGTGCAAATTGTGGATCAGGAATGTAGCGCCAAAATCCCTGCCCATAATCCTCAGGGCCGTTTTCTGGGGGTTAAAAAAAAAAAATACTACTACAAATGTCAGTCTTATGTAGGATGAAAAATATGAAAGGAACAAAAAGGCATTCACTGGACTCTTCATACTTAAAAACTGAATTAAAAAAAAAAAAAAAAATGTCAGTAGAGGACAGACCACCTCCATCGTTCATCTTGTAACCAAAGTGAAAAAGCTTGCTTTCTGTTTTTCTTTCCATATGTACGTCCTGAATTATTTTATTCTCATCTCATAGCATTCACACCCACTTTTTGGTGTGAATTGCAGTTCTACGTTCTTAACATGAGTATTGTTTTTACAGTTTGCTGTGAATTACAGTACTGTAATATTTTGGGCACCAACCACATCCGTTTTCTCTTCCGCTTTATCCTCAATGTGGTCACAGGTTAGCTGCTGCTTACCCTAGTTGAAATTGAGCAAGGTTATGTTGCCAGCCAATCACTGGCCATTCTGAAAAGCTATTCTGAAATACGATGTTTAACGTCACTGTGGAACACAAGGTTAGCTTATCTTGCTCAAAAGTTGAGATGTTCTCTGAGTGTGGTGTTAGCATGAAGTGCTAGCTTGTGCTAACGCGAAGATGTTCTTTGAATGTGTGGCGTTAGCATGAAGTGCTAGCGTGTGCTAACACGGTGCCAAAAATAGGAAAATCGTACTAAAAAGTTATACAACTGAAATGTGTTCGAATAGTGAACTACTTCTAGCATGTACACAGTTCTTCCAACAAGGATCGGCTAAAGCTAATCTGTGATGCTAAATAGGACAAGCAGTTGCAAGAAATGGATGGTTTCCCCAACACATGACACAGTTTCATTGTTGGAATATCAAAATTGAATTCCACAAAACAAAGTATATTTGCACCATCTTTTGTAGATGTTAAAATAATCAAGAATGAGATTGTTGTGGTCCACAGGTTGGACAGTTTGGCCAAAAAAAACAAAAACCTTTTTATAAGCTTTGCTGCAACCTTTTGCACTTGGATGTGGTTTTTCATTTTCATTCCTTACGGAAGATATGTTTGCACAAGATATTGTCAAGTGACGTATGTATGGAGTCATTTGCATGTTTATAGGTGAAAGTATGTGATCTGGACAATTAGAATGTTTTTATACGCTTTGTTTTGTTTTTTAATTCACCATAGCTTTACTGATTTAAAAAGTTTGTACTTTTTCATTGTTTTTCCATTGTTGGTAATTGAATTTGTTTTTGGTGTCTGGCTGATTTTCTGAAAAAAGTTAACGTGTGTTAAATCTCTGTAGGTGGTTGTAGCCTGCACATGCCCCAAACTTGATCAACAGCACACATCAATGGGGAGAAGTGGGAAAATATCAAGTTCCTGGCTTTTTTTTTTTTTTTTTTTAAACACATAAACTACCAAAAACAAAAACTTTATAGATGCAGTTCAAATCACACTTTTCTGAAAGTCGTTTAATCCCAAGGGAAATTCCAGAAAAGGAACACTAGTGGCAAATATGGGTCCACAAACTGGTCTGAGTTAGAATTCAACTTGGCGAAACTGCTGCCAGCATGTTCTTGAAATGTGATCAGTTTGCAAAAAGTTGTTTTCTTTCTTGATGACTAAAGTTCTCATTTCCATTTCCTGACATGTGAAAGTAGCCTGCGCGCTGCATGGCTCATGCAACAAGTCAACATTTCTAGGATCCAATTCCTCAAAGCTTGTGTTGTCTTTTAACCAGGACCATACTGAATGTAACCTGATTTGTGACAGACAAATCACTAACATCATTCAAATAAGCACTATGTTTGAATAAAGGCTTCCTGCACTGTTTGACATAAATGTTAATGAGATTGTTTTTTACTACCTCACACTCAATTGTGTATTGTAGGGGGCTGAAATGGTAGATAAATTTCAAAGGAGCATCCCCAAAAAAAAAAAAAAAAAAATTACCATCATTTGATAATTCTGCTTTAAAACTACACTTCAGATCAATGCTAAAAATAAAACGAAACTGCCCCAACAGCAGTGGACAAAAAAAAAAAAAAAAAGTCAGTCAGCATTGAAGTACTTTCCAATGTTTCAAAAGTTACTAGCAGTTTTAAAACATCTGAAACACGGCCTGCTACTCCTGATGAAAACAAACCATTTGAGGAAGTGGAAGTTAAAAAGCATGATCACACGATTACAAAAACAAAAAACTGTACTTAAATCAAAATTGAACACATCAGCAAAATACGACAGATATTAATCTAGGTGACAAAATCCACCTACGTGAAATTTCATTTGGTACATTTTTTTTCTTTTTTTAATCCATTTTGAAAATTGAGCTATAAGTATACTTACAATTTAGAACGACGATTATTTAAGGCATAATGGTCATTTGGCCTGATTTGACTGAAGATAAAACAATTCACAAAACTCAATGAACACATTTTCAAGTAAAAACTTTGACTTCTCCAGATTAAAAGTAAACATTCTAGACTTTCATACAATTGCACCAAATAGAGTACAATAGAACCCCTCAACTTGGATTCAAATCAGAAAAGCACAAATGGAAAAAAAAAATGTTAAAGGATAAAAAAAAAAAATGTCCACATTTGTCAAAGCTTCTCTATCCCCAACCTTCGTACTGGCTCAAAGTTCATCATCATCATTGTCGTCGTCGTCGCTGCTGCCCTCTTGTGACGAGAAGCCGCTTCGACTGCAAAACGTGCACTTCTGTCAGGACTCCTCGGCCCCTCCGTTGTTGATCTGGCGATATCCCCGACTGCCCAGCGGCTCCTTGTGGCGAATGATGGACAGGAAGAGGATGATGATGAGCCCCAGCAACAGGCAGCCGGACACCACCAGACTGATGATCACCTCTGAGGGGCAGACAGACGGACGACCGTTAACACCTCGTCCGTATCGGAATCTTTTACGTGGTTTGCCGGCGGAATATTTTCACAATATTCATAAAGTTTAATATAATTCTCAAACACTAAATAGTCAAATTACAATTCATTCAATTATCCTATTTTTTACTAATTTTAGAGCTTTCATTTTAATACTGCGTTATTTTTGCTCACAGTTATCATTCCGTCAATCTAATATGAACCGTGCGCGGCAATAAAGAGTTTAAAGATTTGTTAACTACAAAAATGCTACTTATTGTGTTGTGTTCTCTGCCACCATACATCAGCTTCCCAAATGTCCACACATTTATTTCTCATCAGTTTCCTCTTTTCGTATTATTATAGATATAGACAAAGGGCCAGCGCATTAGCTTCTTTCTGTCATGCTGCTTTGTTTGTGGTTCAGTGAAAACTAAACAGTACATTAAGTGTGAGTTGGCGTGTGAAGCCAATCGGCAGGTGTGAGTCGTCAAATGTAATTTGTTTATGACGGCTTGGTTCAGTCTCATTCAGCCATGTCGCTCGGAATAATCCTCCAGCAAACAAAATGGCACATGGAAAAAAACAAAAAAACAAAACTAAATCTTAACAGAACTATGCAAGACAAACAAATATACAAGCCAAGTATAACAAAATACAGCAAATTAGCATGTCAACATGTGAAAGTAGTTCAGGTTCAGAAATATACAACTAATCAAAACCTACAAAAAAAACACACACACATTTAAGTGGTTAACTATTAATATTTGGCACCAGTGCATTAGTTATCACTGTGGATTTGAAAGCTCACCTTTACTGCTCCCACTTGAAGCCAACTGGCACTCCTTCTGTCTGTCCTCAGAAATAGACGGCTTTGTAATTTTCACAAACTCCTCCAGGGGGCAGTTCAGGGAGCAACCAGGCAACTGAAGTTCGTATGGTTGAATCCTGCTTTCATTCCGGTAAAACATGGACACTGACAGAGACCTAGAAGCACACAAAGCAGGAAGTTACTTGTGTGTTTCTGTTTCTCCGTACATGTTTTTGATTAATTGATCAATTTCTGTTTTGTGTTCAACTAAGGCCGGGATTTCAAACCAACTGCTGGTATGTTAGAAAGCCCATAAACCGGTTTGCACCAAGTACTACTGGAAAAAATGCTTGCTTATCAGTGTTCATCAAAAACGAGACAGATGTTTTATGATCATTATTATTATTATTACTATTTTTTTTTAAAGCCTATTTTTAGCCACTGTAACATTACGCAGTTAACATTGTTAACACTGTTTTTAAGTCTTTGACTGCCAAACATTATCCAAAAAACAGTGCCAGCCGATTTCGAGCATTTTCACTCATCTTTCAACAAAATATTGTGCGCTACGACTACATAAACACACAAAAAAGTATATTTCTACCTTATTCCGTTCTTTAGTAATCACCATTCGAAAATAGGTAATTTCAGTGACATAAGCGAAAATTGGAAAAAAAATATAGAGAAAACAAGCTTTTTGTGAAGATACATTTTTTGCACAAACAGTGAGTTTGAAATTTTTTGTTGTTGTTGTTGTTGTTGTTGTTGTTTATTGACGCTGTGTGAATTAGATTTAATGTGACAAAGGCTTTGATCATTCACATCATCCTTGAAAACGTTCCATTTCATCAGATTTGTCATGTTTCATTGTAATTTCATATACCGTGAACCCATTGAAAAGATAAAATGTTGCCATCTGCTGGCCATAGTTAGTGGCTGTTTTGGGATTTCACAACCCCAATAACAAGGCAGCACAAGACATTGCACTGCCCATTGAGGGGGGGGGGGGAAAAAAAAAAAAAAAAAAAAAAAAAAAAACCTTAGTAAATGTCAATTAACGTTTATGGGAGCATTCATTAGGATTTTAGCATACGTTTTACGTTATATATATATATATATATACACACACACACACACACACACACACACACACACACACACATTTTTTTTTTTTTTTGCATATCTCTATAGGTAGTCCACGTCATTGCATTTCATTCTTTGGTCTTTTTTCCCCATACACTTTTAAGATGTCCTATATTATTATCAGTCCTTAAATGCACCTCACTCTGAAGTTTTGTTTACCTCTCTACTGATGCAGCTAGTTTTCTTTGCGCATTATCATTCGCCCGTTAAGTGCTAGTTTGCATATTTGTTCACTCCCCTCACGTCAATTTGTGCCAGCATCTTTAAGCAACAGCACCACTGATAAGCCTCATGTGAAGGTGGTTATATTATTTTCAGGATGTTCTACGTATTTGCTTTCCTGTTAATTCCTCGTTTGTATTTGTATAGCACCCAAATGGAAGACAGGCATCCTTCTTCCACACAATGACAGAAGGGAATTAGCTCAATAAATATGGCCTTGCAAAAATCCGGCTGTGTGTGTGTACGCACACGTGCTTCCTTCCCATATGCGTGTGTTTGAGTGTGCGCGTGTACCCGCCATCTGAATAGAGCTCGATCAAGAGACAGGAGGCATACGGCGGTTGTCTGCCATTGAAGACATTCAAGCTGGACTGCAGTGCCGCCATAGTTGTGTCATGCTGTCCAACATACAGCCAATGTAAATACAGTAATCAACTTTCAAAGTTTGGAATTTATATCTTGCCGTTACTTTATCTCACCGCAGAAAGCATCATCATTTTCAGACGCTGCATTTCCTTAGATTTAGCCGCTTGGGAAAGATTCTTCACTATTTCACCCAACAGGATCCCTAAAAGAGAGAGGCTGTTAGCATTTAGTTCAATATCATGATGCTTGTAGTTTTCAAATCATAAAACTTTCCATGTTGAGCACAACTGTGTTGCAGGATTACTTTAAATTTGCTATTTGAGAAGCACTGCATTATACTAAGATTCATAGTTCAAAGGCAAAATCTGAAACGAACTATAGACTATTATTGTTGAAATAATAAATGCAACTCACATGGGTTGGGTAACATCATACCCTTTTACCCCTTGATGTAATTAGCCTATTTTCAAGGCTTCATTACCATGAAAACTGGCAGCGCAGATAGGGTGTTACAAATAGGCAGTCACCATATAGACAAAGTCCATTTTCACAAATGAAGGCATTGCTTCATCACAAAATTGCCAAATGCATGTCAACACAGAGGCCGGGCGAGCCACGTCCTTCATGATTGTGACATGCGACAAAACAATAGTCAATTAAGAAGTGACCTTAAACTGACTCTAGAGGACCAACTGGTTTTGTTGCATGTCTGTGGAACAATTCATTCATTTAGTCAAGCTTTTTTAGTCATTCCTTGATCACATTCCTTTTCCTGTTGAAATGAATGAGAAGGCCATTGATCCTATCCGGCCTCCTCCCCATTCAAAATAATTGTGTTTTTATAAGAATATTTGCACTTTATAGTATACTATAGCATTTTTGTTTGTAAAACTAAAATAGAGGAACAACATAATTAAACTAGAGCATAAAAAAAATGAAGTGTGTGCATCATAATCAATTTGCACAGTTCTATCTGGTGACCACAGGGGACAGTATAATAGCAACATACAGATTAAAAAAAATAAAGGAGACTGTTGCCCTGCAATTGGCTGGCAACCAGTTCAAGGTGTCCCCCGCCTACTGCCCAGAGCCAGCTGAGATAGGCGCCAGCAGCCCCCGCGACCCTTGTGAGGAATAAGCGGTCAAGAAAATGGATGGATGGAAAGAGACTGTCACAACTGTTCAATAAAATGCAACATTGTTTTTTTTTTGCAGCAGACAAATAAAAGTATGCCTCTGAGTATTGCCTGTCAACATGCGACAACACCCGCAACACCGTTAGTATTCCTTCATTTGCCCGTCTACAGTATTTTGCATTGTGTGTTAGCATTAAACTAGCCAAATTTGCTCAGGCAAAGTTGTGCTTGTTATAAAAACACTGTGTAATTATCTTTGTTTACTTTGGCAGTAAACTTCAAAAAGAAGTATCAATAAACAGCTTTTTTCAAGAATCGTTCAGTGCTGCTTGTTGTGAAATGATGTGCTCGAGTTTGCTGCCTCAATCGACCTCTTAAATCTCTCATTTTTGCTTGCAGATCAAAAGAAAAAAAAAAACTCATCCGAGCACAGTTCACATCTCGAAAACTATGAAGTGAAGGTATCATTATATAGTATTTTATGACATTCTGGATGCCCTGTGGCCACAAGATTCGTCCTACAGGTTAGTCTGGTTACTTACTACCCCATGGTTGTGTGTGTGATGTGCTGTCGATCTTCTCGAGTGAGCCACACACTATAGTAGTAAGACTGCGATTTTTTTTATGTCATACGTGGTCTCACATTTGACGAAAAACAGATAAGATGTTAAACAGTGCGTGCACCAAACTTAACACACACCTCCCTGCAGCCGACTCTTCTCCTGATGTTTGTAGACCCCAAATATAACCTAGGAAGATTAGAGCACACTTGGATTACTAACAGCGGTTTAAAACGCAGTTTAATGGAGAAACGTTTTTTACCCGGAGTCCAAAGTCTTTGAGAAATCGGAGCCTTTCCCAGACAGAAGGGGTCACCCAATCAGGAGCTGACTTGTTATGACGTGACTAAGAAACACACCCACGTGTGCTTTTAACAGGGAGAAAACCGCAGCCAAGGCAAAAAAAAAAAAAAAGAAGTGGAAAATGCAGATATTCACCTCACAGAAGAGCGTGTCGTACACACCCCAGACAGCATCCACGGTCATTATCTTCAGTCCTGTTTTATTCCGCACAAGCTCCATAATGTCCTACACGGAAGAAAAGCGGACGAGTTTGTTTACGCAAGCTCCTGCCAAATAAAGCTGCTCTACTTCAATTACAGTTAATCTCATTATATTGTACACGCTGCGAAAAAGGAGTGTGCGTGTACACCTTGTTAGCATTTGTGATGTTAAGGTATTCTTCCGTTTGTTCAGTCTCATTCATCAGTTCTTCGTATCGAGGGCAATCTCTCTGAGGAAAGGCCAGCAGCTGGAAACAAACAACATTTTCTGATAAAGCATTAATACAAGAAATGACATTAAAAGTTGCCGTATCCTTATGTCAACCTTTTCTTCACTTTGTGGAACTGTGTGCACTGGGATAGGCTGCCACTTGATGTTTGGTGAGAAGACCTGCTCACCAATGGGGGGGTACAGACCTGCAAGGAAGGCGTGGTTACAACTGAAGTCCTAAAACGCAACCCTTTTCAAGAGACAGCAAGAACAAAATGGGCGGCATTACCTGCGAGGTTGGCCTCGGCGCTCATCAGGGTGCGATCGTAGTCTGTGCTGCGAACGGAGATCTGAGGACACGGGAGTTGCACTTCAAAGCTGCACTGCACTTTGCTTTAAATAGTGTGGCGTAACAAATTGGAAAATCTTAACATCACTCTATCTGCTCTCTCATTCCAATTGGGAAAACGGCATTGCAGCAATATGATATGAGATACTGTCCCATGTCAGAGGTCGTGTGAAGTCAATAGACCATTTCGACAGTACTCTTCGCCCTGCTAGTAAGCAAACCCGTACGGTCATTTCACCAAGGGAGAGAACAAGGTACGCTACTTGAATGATGACTTCTTTAGTGCTCTAAGTTTTTACGTGTGACAGCCAAGTTTTGCCTGAGGCGAACTGCTTTGAAGCAAGGTGGAATAATGGCCATTAATTACATTTCAAAAGCAGGTGTGATGGAAGTCACACTGAGGGACTAGCTAAACTAGTTTATTAACCCCGGGTTTTCACCGGATGCGGTTGCGGTGCGGTTGCGGTGCGGTTGCGGTGCGGTCCGGCGACGCAAGCAATTAGATTCCATTCATTCGAATGGTGCAGTTTACACCGCTTGCGGGTGCGTTGCGTGTCGACTGCGGAAGGCCTGCGGCGTGCCGCAAGCCTTCCGCAAGGATAGACCTATTTTCTATTTTTGCCGGACGCCGCAGCGGTAGGCCTCCGGCAAATGGCAAGCTAGCACAAAACACATCGAGCGGGACAGGAAGACCGAGGCAGTTTCAAAATAAATTTCCGGTTACCTTTCAGAATAAAACACTCGCCAGCTCCTATTTCGCAAGTTTTTCAGCAAAACGTGACGTGGGCGTCGCCGGGCCATGTGCTCATTCACGGTTTAGACACCAGCGAACATGGACGAGGAGAGGTTTATATTGGAGGTGGAAAACCACAAAATAATATATGACACGGCACATCCTTTTTATAAGGACTGTAATGTATTGTGAGTTTGATGTTCGCGATTGCTTGTTGTGCCCGTCTCGCTTGCCGTACTGAGCGGCAGCCGGACGCGGAAGACAGAAATAAAGAGTGGACCCGCACTGACCCGACTCTCGTTATTAATATACTTTACAAGGACAACCAAAAAAAGGATGCTGCATGTTATCTCATAGCAGAAGAAGAAGAAAAGGTTAAATCAAAAGAAGTCCACCTCTCGTTGTGAAATGCCACATGATCGCGCGCGCGCGGTCCCGCGAGACCCGTTGGGAAGTGGGCGGCGACGGAGCTGCCGGACCGCAGCTGTGCGGAGCCGGTGTGGATTGACAAAAAAATTGACCCGTCCGGAGCACGCAGTCAAGACGCACCGCACCGCAACCGCATCCTGTGAAAACCCGGGGTAAGTGTTCTCTTGTGGCACTGAAAATGGATAGAGCACTTGTCACAATCGTCTAGTGGGTTGGCTAGCTATTACATTTTGCTAAATCACTCCAAGACAACCAAATAGGGATCATGTCAATCACATTTTTATACCTGAGTCTTGGATACATGGTTTGGACTATCTGCCTATATACTGAGTCCTGCTGCATTTCTTCAATTTAAGGAAAAAAAAAAAAAGAAGAATGCATCAAATTGGTCACAGCTGTTTGTTTGAATAACGACATCCCAACATGCTAGCTTTTTATATGTCTATTATGCAATCTAGCGCACAGTAAACAAAATATTTTTAGATCATACAAGTGGAGCAACATGAAATAATGATGATGCAAAACGTAAATCAACATCCATTCTGTATATGCAAATTTGGCTGTGTGAACGCGTGTTCCTGATAGGCGGGTTGCTTTCACCTGGCTGGCTGCTTACTCCAGCGTCAGTTTGAATGGTGTGTTTACAAACAGCAAGAGAAAAACTTCGGACCATTCTTTAACATTTATGTCATGTGTTCTGTAAAATGCTTTGTTAAACCCATATGCCACTAAGTGAGAAACGTTTGTTGATTTCTTGTCATGGTTCCTTCAAGCATGCAACGTTCGTCTGAGGTTTTAATGTTCAAAATTTCAACATTCGCTACCTTAGCAAACGTTTGCGCCTCAGTGGGATATTTTAACAGCGAAATATAAATAAAAGGTGAGTTGAGCTGTTTCCAGAGTACCCTGGCATCTTTTTAAATGTCATGAAAATGTCAAACATTTACCTCATGTCGGACATAGTTTTCATTCAGAAAGCCGTCATAACGCATCCTCAGAAACTGGCCCAGCTCCAAGTGTTGCCGCATCCCTTCCTGAGAACAAACAAACCCTTGCAGTCAGACGTTACAAGATCAACTTCATTTTATTTGCATTTTCTGATATTTTGTTTGCACAATATATGTCATTTTCATCACATTTCCATCTTTTCATATGTTTTCCATCACAATCCTCAAACTGCAATATCAAAATGCGCAACTAACCCAAAAGGGGCAATTTTTCATTTTTTTTTTTTTTAGCATTTATCCAAGATACACCCACAAAAGCAACAATTAAGTATGTGAGCTGCTTTGTCTCCTAAAAGTCACATATATCAATGTTAGGGTTTACCATCTCAAGGTCATAAAGGGAACCAAATTAAATCCTTTCTTAGATGAACAGACCATCATGGAGGTTTTCCAGTCAGGTTTTAAGAAGATGCAAAGTCAGCCTGTGACCATGTTGTCTCTCGTTTTGTTCGATCTGCAGTATTCAATATTGTAGACCACAGTATTCTGTTGGCTCATTTACAGCACAACTCACTTTTACTCAATGTACAGCACTTTGCTGTAAATGAAGTTGAGTCAAGAATCATTCTATACCAGCCAAAATGATGCCACAAAGGTAATCAATAGGTGGAAACATAATGGTAATGTCGTGTTTTATCTACAGACGGTCCGGTACCTGTGACAGCTGTCCGAAGCCTTGAGGCCAGTCGCTCTCTTGGTATGGGTCAGTGGGATAGGCTTTGACTGGTGATCTGTCGCCATGTCGAAACAACTGTACGACAGAGAAGCCACATGTATCAGATACTCAACTGTCACGCATGATTGGATTCCAAAGCCCTTATCTTGGTAGGTCCAGTTTTGTCCAGTCATATACCACTTGAGTTTCCTCACTTATTTATTTAACCACCAATGAGACTTCGCATATCTCGGCAGCTATTTTTGGATACACTAATCAGATAGTGTTCCTTCCAACCTTTCCGGGCTTCTTCCACAGATGGGCAAATGTATTCATATTTGCAGGCTGCAACCAAGATTTCTGACATTAGGCAGCACATTTTGCTCCAGAATGCCTTCAAAGTCTTGAGTTATTTTTGCAACCAGAACAGGTTCAAGACACCCGGTGCCGGATTTAGTAAAGAAGGCCTACAACGTGAGTGAGCCTGCTGTTCGTTCCGCAATAGGTACAAAGTTCTTTTCTTTGTATAGATGGCAAAACTGTTGGTGTTTGTGGTTTGTCAAAATAGCATTTTCAGAAAAATCCCGTCTCATCAGTTTCAAGTTGTCGATACAAGACACAGGGTGCAACATACTGCTTAGCTCAGCAGACTGGAAGGACAGGTTGTTGTTTTTTAACAAATAAAATTCCCTAACAGTAGGCACTTATATGGAATCTATTTCGTACTTTTATCTGTCCCGTCCCACTAAAATGAATCATCTGGAGAGAAAAAAAAAAAGAACACTTGACACACCACTTAGATAAAGTATCCAAATTCAGCAGATTCTCGGAACGACAGACAAGTGAGCGGTTAAACGGTTGCTATGAAAAGTCATCACATGAGCAGCATAATCATGCATAGCATGTTTCTCATTTACTCATTCAAATAAATAATAAGTGCAAGTTCTTACATTTTAGTACTCGCTCATTCAAAATATAAAACCACGCCTTGCAAATGCGATTTAATTTAATATTTAATAATCATTAAAAAAAAAAAGTAAATAAAAACATGGCCAGCGCCGCCTGAGCAGAGCATAAGTCCTTAAAGGTGTTGTCACCTGTGTTTAAAGTATCCACACAGGACTAACATGGCTCCGGCTTTGAAGGTATGTGTCAGGCTGGTGGTGTGTAGTATTGGTGCATTTTTATGAGCACCAGTACTGTAAAGAAGTACATTATCGGTGGAGATGATATCAGTATTGGTACATTTACAATTATAATACAATTAATGCCCCTACCTTCAAAAACAGCCTAAATAGTGTGTGTGTACTCTGCTGCTACTGTGCTTATCTGTTCTTTGGCCTTCTCCGTGTTCTTCAGCATAAACTCAATAAAAACATGTGACTTCTAAATCAGTTCAATCATTAGCTGCAGCAATGGCCAACAAAACAACTTTTGTTCGAAAGGGGTAAAAACATCAATCATAAGACCTTTAGCTGTACATTGTACTAGTTGACCTTCTCATGTTATAACACAGTGACATTACGAGATCCTTGATGTCAAAGTGTTACAATTATGATTGAGTCCAAAACAATTCAATTGTCACATCCCTGACAAATTATATGTCCCTTTAGGTACTACTACAATTATGATTGAGTCAAAAAAAAAATTTAATTGTCACACTCCTGACAGATTCAGTGTCCCTTTGGCTACTACAATCTACCAGGCATACTGAAACTCACAAACACTGTCAGCATATTATCAAATGTACTAATTACAAATGCTACGAAAGGTTAAATAACCTGCACGGGAATGAAGAATGACAGAGTTGGATGACTGAAGATGTAAAGCAGTGCAATTTAACTGTAAAAATAAGTTGGACACATACTAACGTGTTTCTCAGTAAGCAACTTGATTGGACTGGAGGGTTAATCACCTACAGTAAGCACATACTCATTCTAGCATACATTATAACCAAAAACAAGCCCAAGATACACAATGCATTATGATTAAATTTGATTATGGATGCGTTACAAAAACAATGAACTGTATAGCTATTACCAAGCGTCATAATCTTGACAGCAAGCTACGTCACAGAAAGACATTGCACAACTCCTTGCCAACGTTACAACTATGTCATGGCCACAAACTACGACAAACAGGTATGTGCACACGTTATCCCTATTCGTATAAAACCCGACAGTTGTCACAAATTGGGATTTTTGCACGTTATATTTAAATTGTGTTAATATTATAATTTTTTGCCCTCCAGATTTCATGCCTAGGGCTCAAGTAAACTACACATATATTCACTGTCAGTCTTGTAATGAGTTTTGGCATCTCGTTCGCCACGGATCCCGCAACAATTTCAGCACAGAGGGTTAAATATACTCACCACAGTTACGTATTGCAGTTCTTTCTCCGCTGTGACTTTCCCCCAGAGCGTGACCACCGCTAAGAGGAACAGAAGTGTAGGGTACATGACAGAGTCCGTAAAGACTATCTTTTCTCCAGTGAACTACAATAGCTTTTTAGCAAAACGATTCGCTTTATGTCACGTGATCCCACGAGCGCGGGACACATGAACTAGCATAGACAACATTTACATAGACCGCGCCTTGAGCGGCGTGTGGTTGCACAGATGCGACAGCGCGACCGCCATGTTAGATGTGTAAGATAAAACGCTTTTCATTATACACACTACATTAACACAATACTATAGAATAACAGTTGGGCGCCAAAACCAACGAATGTAATTGTAAATCCGGTAATTGCAAAATGGTTGCTTAGATGTGCGTTTTAATATTTCATTAGAGTTGATTGATTATTTTTTATTTATTAATTATCTATTAATAATTATTAATAAATAATTATTTTATCAATCATTATTGATTGATTAATATACTGATTGTGGATTGAAATTTACAATGTTGTGGGTATTGTGCATTGTTTTCATTCAAAAAATTTCCGCATGATCTGAAAAAAACATACATTATTATTTGTTATTTGTTATTTTTTTTCTATTTTTCTTGTTCTCACTGTGTAAGATATGAGAGAGGGTAACTATCTTGTGTACAGTTACAAAAATTATGTTGCATATAATTTAGAGTAAAACTCAATATTTACTTTTGTACTTAGGAACATTGATGTATTATTTATTTATTTATTTATTTATTTATTTATTTATTTATTTATTTCCATCCATCCATCCATTTTCTTGACCGCTTATTCCTCACAAGGGTCGCGGGGGGTGCTGGCGCCTATCTCAGCTGGCTCTGGGCAGTAGGCGGGACCAGTCAATTATTTATTTATTTATTTATTTATTTATTTATTTACTTATGTGCAGGGATTGACAGTAGTAGCCTTCTACTTTTACCAGACTTTTTTTTTTTTTTTGCACAAGTATCTGTACTTGTATAGTGTGAGTGACTTTGCCATCTTTGTCCGTGTGTGTGTGTGCGTGTGTGTTTGCGCAAGCGTAAGAGACAGACGTTTAACATTTGACCCCTGTCTATTTTGTTGTTTTGCACAAGCACACAAGTGTTGATTCAGCAGGGTTAAGCCTGTTTACAGCATGCGTTTTCAGCATAACCCCGGGTTTTCACTGGATGCTGTTGCGGTGCGGTTGCGGTGCGGTGCGTCTTGACTGCGTGCTCCGGACGGGTCAATTTTTTTGTCAATCCACACCGGCTCCGCACAGCTGCGGTCCGGCAGCTCCGTCGCCGCCCACTTCCCAACGTGTCTCGCGCGGTCGCGCGATCATGTGGCATTTCACAACGACAAACATACAGAAAGTCTGCTCAACAGAGAAGCAGAAAGATATGAGATTCCATGCAGCATCCTTTTTTTGTTTGTCCTTGTAAAGTATATTAATAACGAGAGTCGGGTCAGTGCGGGTCCACTCTTTATTTCTGTCTTCCGCGTCCGGCTGCCGCTCAGTACGGCAAGCGAGACGGGCACAACAAGCAATCGCGAACATCAAACTCACAATACATTACAGTCCTTATAAAAAGGATGTGCCGTGTCATATATTATTTTGTGGTTTTCCACCTCCAATATAAACCTCTCCTCGTCCATGTTCGCTGGTGTCTAAACCGTGAATGAGCACATGGCCCGGCGACGCCCACGTCACGTTTTGCTGAAAAACTTGCGAAATAGGAGCTGGCGTGTATTTTATTCTGAAAGGTAACCGGAAATTTATTTTGAAACTGCCTCGGTCTTCCTGTCCCGCTCGATGTGTTTTGTGCTAGCTTGCCATTTGCCGGAGGCCTACCGCGTCCGGCAAAAATAGAAAATAGGCTATCCTTGCGGAAGGCTTGCGGCACGCCGCAGGCCTTCCGCAGTCGACACGCAACGCACCCGCAAGCGGTGTAAACTGCACCATTCGAATGAATGGAATCTAATTGCTTGCGTCGCCGGACCGCACCGCAACCGCACCGCAACCGCATCCAGTGAAAACCCGGGGTAAGCACATAAACACCTCCATTCTGATTTAGTAACACATGGCCAACAGACATCTTCAAGCAGCACAATAAAGGAAACAAAGGACTAAAGAGATTTGTTTTTGTTTGTTTTTTTTAGATGGAAGAAACGGTATTGTTGAATTGTGTTGGTTACTATACAGAGGGTGTTAATTATTCCGGCATAATTGTAGTAAATGCTGCGTAATTCACAGATACATGTGGTTCAGACACTTGCATTCGAATTCCTGGCTTTCCAAGTGCTATCCCATATAGTGCTATCCTATGCACTTGTCAGTTGTTTTTCTGGTGTCACTCAACTAATTGATGTTTGTGTGAGTATTCCACACATTAATAACAATGTTTCAAAGGAAATGGGTATATTGTCCTTTAATTAAGTGGAAGAAAATTCTTTAAATTCTCAATAGTAGTCTATAATAGGGATGCACCACGTATTTTGAGTACTGTACCAGTATAAGTGTTTACAATTGAGTAGCAACTGGCGAGTACCAAAAATCTTGCAATTATAAAAATGTTCTTCTATTGTTCTTGCCTCACATTGCACCTTAATGATGCTTAATAATGTTTTCAGAAAATCAGGTTAACAATAGTGGAAAGAAGACAATTGTTGCACCTTTCAATAAAACCCAATACTACTGTATTATCTTCTTCAAATGTCCAGAGTGCAGCTAAAAGGCCTGAAGATGGCAGCATTTCCGCACATTGATGCAGTACAGCACACGAGACCCTGACACATTTGCTGAAATCATTCTTTTTCTGATGTAAGGATGTTTTGTCCAGCAGTAGCGTTTTATGACGCATGATACGCAAGCTCAACATGTCTACTCATTCATGTTAAGCGGCGTTTTTCCAACGCTTCCAACTATTCTACTTTTATTAATTATTTTATACTATTCTAGGTTTACATTAACAGTTAAATTCACTGATAAACAGTTTGCTCCCTGGGAGTGCAGAAATGTGATGTGTTGCGCTGAAATTACAAGAGAGGAAGAATCACTGGTTTAAAAATACGCCACGACTACGGTTATATAACAATAGGGACGTCAAGGTTGTTTACAAGTGATAGTGCCTACTAAGCCAGCGTTAAGGTTGCAAATCGGTCTTTGAATGCACATTTTAAATGCTTTTCTGTCCATGTAACTATAATGTGACAGAATGTTCACTGTTTTAAAGAAATAGATGTATCAACGGCCGTCAACCGATCTTGTTTGTCTCCGTAAAAGAGGCAAGTACAAGGGGCGGGGTTTTCAGTGTTTGAATGATCGGAACAGCCAATAGGTGGCCTCGGAGCTGGATGATTGACAGACACGCCCCCCTATGACTCAGTGTTCTCCTGTGGTTTTAGAGCAGCGCGTCACATGTTTTTCTCCACAACCGGATCAGTCCTACGGTACTCTTGCTCGCACCGTTTTATTTTTGCTTTGATTTTGTTTTTACTTTTAACACAGCGGACACGTCTGCCATGGATTAAATGAAAATAGCGTCGCCGTAGCTTTAACTTGGCTTTTTTTCCAATTGAGCGCATTCTGGTGCTCGGTGACGAGAAATGGCAAGTCCTCCGGGGGCGGCGGGACACCTGTTTTCTAATGGCGTAAAGAAGTGCGGCTACTTGAGGAAGCAGAAACACGGACACAGGCGATTTTTCGTGTTGAGGGAGTCCGCTGACCGATCGCCGGCTCGGCTGGAGTACTACGAGAGTGAGAAGAAATGGCGCAACAAGGGCGCCGCCAAACGGGTGATAAGTTTGGACTCCTGCCTCTGCGTCAACAAGCGGGCAGACGCCAAACACAAACACCTGATCGCCCTCTACACCAAGGACGAGTACTTCGCCGTGGCTGCGGACAGCGAGCAGGATCAGGAGAGCTGGTACGTGGTTCTGACCGACCTCCTAGCCGAGGGGAGGGTCTACGACAGCCCCGCTTCCACCTCCTCCCTCGTCGGCTTTGAAGAGGCCAACTATGGACTTGTTACCCCAGCGACAGCGGCATACAAGGAGGTATGGCAGGTTAATTTAAAATCCAAAGGTCTGGGTCAGGTGAAAAACCTCACGGGAGTTTACAGGCTTTGTTTATCCAGCCGAACCATCAGTTTTGTGAAGCTGAACTCCGAGGCTGCCGCGGTGTGTTTACAGCTCATGAACATCAGGAGATGCGGCCACTCTGACAGCTTCTTCTTCATTGAGGTTGGGCGATCAGCAGTAACTGGGGCGGGAGAGTTCTGGATGCAGGCGGAGGACTCAGTGGTGGCCCAGAACATCCACGAGACCATCCTGGAAGCCATGAAGGCCATGAAAGAGCTCTCCGAGTTCAGGCCCAGGAGCAAAAGCCAGTCAGCCAGCACCACCCCCATCTCCGTACCCACGCGGCGTAACCTCAATAACTTGCCACCGAGTCAGACGGGCTTGGTGAGGAGATCCAGAACGGCCAGTGCTGCCGCCACATCTCCAGGGAAGAAGTTTACATCCTGCCGGGTGAGAACCTCCAGCGAGGGCGACGGAAGTGCGCCGCGGCCCGTGTCCATGTCGATGCCCGTGAATGAAAGACCCGCCAGTCCGATCCCTGGCGCTCAACTCAGCCGATCCCACACACTGAGCAACGGGCGCACCTGCAGGATGCTCGAGTCGTCCTCCAACCTGCATCACAGCCTGTCCATGCCGGGCTCCAACTCCCCTCCGGCCGCCTCCAGCCCCATCAGCATGTTGCCCGGGCATAATCTCTCCACTCCCAACAAGGCAGGACAGTCTTTCAGTTGCAGTGGGTCCCTCGGCGACACTGGCTTCATGCTGTGCGATGATTACAGTTGCAGTCCAATTGAAGCAAAGTTCCTCCCCATGACCCGCTGCGACACCCCCGACTCCCTGTCGAGCACCCCTTCATCCCGTGACACGAGCGACCCTTGTGGCTACATGCTAATGCTGGGTGCCAAATCCAGAGCGGGTGGCGAAGGAGTAGCGACGGATAAAGCTTACAGGAAGCGAACTCACTCCCTCACCACGCCACGTCAACAGAAAACTGTGACGCCGCTCTCTTCCGCATCCCTAGATGAGTACACGCTCATCCAAGCCCGTGACGGTCACAACTCTCATTCCGCCTCGCCTAAAGTCTGTTATCCAGAAGATTACGGAGACGTCGAGATCGGCTCATCCAGAAGCTCCAGTAGCAACCTTGGCGACGACGGCTACATGCCCATGACTCCAGGTGTGGCGCCGCCGTCCGGCAAGGTGGACAACTACGTGCCCATGAGCCCCATGTGCGTCTCTGCGCCAAAGCAGATCGTCAACCCGAGAGTGCACCCGCACGGGGCTACCGGCAGGAGCTACAAAACCAGCTCCCCCTCCAGCATCTCACTGGAGGACAACGGTTACATGCGAATGTGGTGCGGCTCCAAATCCTCTTTGGGGAGCCCAGATAGGCACGGCGAGTACATGAACATGTCGCCCGGGAACCCACCTGCACTTCAGACGCCCCCTGACTACTACATGGGTTTAATGCCTGGAGAACCGACACCCGTGAGAACGGCGTACCACCCCGGCTCCCTCTCGCTCCCCGCTAAAGTCCAAGCATCCAAGAACGACGACAGCGACCAGTACGTGTTAATGAGTCCTCAAAGTTCGAGGCAGAGAGAGGCGGATCCGGACTACTATTCCATGATGCAACCCGCCGCAGTTCAGGAGTCGCCGCTGAGCCCCGCGACCGCTTCCCCAGCCAGATACAACCGGGCTCCGAACCTGAACCACAGAGGGAGGCTTGGCAGGCCGAACAGGCTGTCCCTGGAAACTCTCAGGACCCTGCCGAGCATGCTTGAGTACCCTCAGCCCAGAGAGCCCCGCAGCCCCGGAGAATACATCAACATTGACTTCAGCGGCACCCGAATCTCGCCGCCTTCCACCGAAAGCCAGTCGTCATCTCTGAGTTCCAGTGACGAGGGTTCCGCAAGGCCCTGTCTGACTTCCTACATCAAACTTGAGAGGGCCTTACACCAGCCGAAAGAGGCTGCCGCTCTTGATGAAGGACACCCGGATGCGCTTCCACATCTCTCCTTGTGTCCCAGCTCAGAGGAGGAGGGGCAGGAAGAGGCAAGGGAAGACGAAGACGGGCAAAATGAATATACAGAGATGACGTTTGGGATGACCAGCTCACCCCCGCAACTTGTTCGTCAAATAACAAGGTATGTGTGCTTAATGTTTTGTTTATTAAACCATGAATTGTAGTTGATTCACTTAGAACCATCTGCTCAAAGGAAGTCCAACATTTTAGGGCAAATGACTGATGATCACTAGAGGAAGTAGTGAATTTAAAACAAAGGCTTGTGGTGCATTATACCAGAATGCCACTCCGCAGAATGCGGACCTCTCCATAAGTCTAATTTTAAAGTGGTGCCAAATTGTAAACACTGATACTTGTCTCTTATCTAGGCATCGGTCTATTTGATGATTTACTGTAGTTTAAAAAAGTCAATGTTAATATTGTCTGTCACGTTTTTTTATTTCTTTCTTTCGGAGACTTCTAAGCAGGGCATAATGATTGGCTTTGAAGTTAACTTCCTTCAATTAACTTTTTTTTTTCTCTTTGTCGGAGCAGAGATGGGAGGGGTGAGCAGAGCAAGATGAAAGACACACTGCAATCCATTTATTAATTTGTGTTGTCCTAAAAAAGAAAAAAGAATGTGCCAGCGGGTACTAGTTAGCCCGATGGACAACATGAGCAGCCTACGAGTCTGTTCTAAAAATAGCTCTCCAGTGACTGACTTACTAAGAAGTAAATCAGAAGAATGCTAAGATTTATTTATAAATGTTTTATATTTGTTTTGTTTAGATTATTTATATTTTTTTAGTTTATTTACCGGTATATATTTGTTTATGGAATTTATATAATTTTAAATTTATATTTAAACTTCACACATTTCTTCTGTACCAAATATGCTATATTTTGTTGAAAAGTAGTTTTTATTTATTTACACAAATATTTCAAAAAGGTCATTTTGTGGTGATTTTAATACCGTGAAACCGCATTATTTCTGTTCACAGTTATCAGACGGTCAGAACCTTCCGGTAATATTGCCTGCACTGTCTTTTGCAGACGTAATGATATCTTTTAATATTTAATTTAAGGTTTGTTGTTTTGTCATTGTCTTCTGTAGTGGTCAGAGCAGCAGAGGACGAAGGCATTCACTGGAGGATGCGGCCGTCCCAGAAGAACTTGGTGTCTTCCTCCTTGGCGCCGCCTCCTCGTCCATGCTGGACCCCGACTGCTCCGCCAAGGTGATCCGCGCCAACCCCCAAGGACGCAGACGCCACAGCTCGGAGACTTTCTCCTCCACGGCCACCGTGACACCCGTCTTCCCTTCCTTTGCCCGCGGTGAGAACGGGAAGAGGCACAGCTCCGTGGAGAACATCTCCTCGCGCAGCAGCGAGGGCTCCGACGAGGAGTGCGGCAGCCCCGTAAACCGACAGGGATCCGCCGCCTACCCGAACGGACTCAATTACATTGCCTTGGACCTGCTGGACAACAAATGTGACGAGCTGGTTGGCTTCAAACCAGTTAGCAGCTGCAAACAGGGTATCAATGGATTACACAACACGCCATATGTCTGCTTGGGCTTCAAGGAGTCTGCAACTACTGCCAAAGGTGAGCCTTTTCATTTTGTTGGCAGCCGTTGACCATTTCAAATAGTCTTGATTTCACATACAAATACATGGTGACTATATTGCCTTTAGGTGCTCTACTGAGTTTATTTCAAACTCGTAAAAAAGGAAAAGAACGCCATAGTAGAGATACACAGATTATGAAAACAATATATATTTATATATCATCTATATTTTAATAAGCATATCAGCAGAAGGCAATACAAATTCTCTTCGATTTTGTACTATGGTATCAATGAATAGCAACATGATAATACAAAAATGTCTTTTATTGAAATGGTGTGCGTCTGTGCGATGTTTTTTTTTGTTTTTTGACCACCAGGCTTAGCATGTTTTCTGGGCAAAACCCTGTCTGTGATATAATTTAACTATATTATTATAGTTTTAGTGTGAATAAAATTATGTAAAAAAATAATAATAATAATCCTGAGTTAGTACGTAAACCTCAATTTGTATAATTGTATAAATAAATTAGACATGATTTCAAACGTATATGCTTCAAATCAAACTAATATAAACAAAATATATCAAGAGGTGTATTGAATTGTCTTTTATTACAAGGATGCCACATTTATATTCCTGACAAATTCATTCATAAATAGTAAAATGGCACCAAGAAACTGATTCGTGGTACCCTCTCAAAATGTGCCGCATCATACCGAATCGAATCGTAATATCAGTGAATCGAATCAAATTGTTCCACTTTAAAATGGAACTTGGTCATTGAATGGTATGACAAAGATTCGTATCAAATCGTCTTTTACCTAATGCGTTATTTTTGTTTTTTAACCTATTTTTGAACTAGTTTCAATTTGGACATCCACTGCAAAATACATTTAAAGCATGGATTTGTTGTCCTGTTATGTATTTTTTATGACTAGGTTATGTTAGAATGAAATTGGGATTTAATGACAAAACAAGAGGCATGCAACAATTTCTACAGCTTTTATATTTTCTCAATTAGCAACCATGTGGTTGAATCCTAACATTTCTCCCCCAGTAAGCGACTGCAACACGAGGCTGCGGTGAAACGTGACTGGGTCGAGAACAGTGAAGTAAACAACCCTGCGAGTGAGTGTGACGCTGCTGCGCGTCGTATGCAACACTTTCACGCGCAGTACAGCGTGTATATAATTTCTAAGAATGAACGAGCACTTGGAGCAAATATTTCCCTTTATTGCAAAGCGTCTTGCATATTTCTCTGGTTTATTTACAATAATGATGAATAGCTCATTCATATTACACTTTCTCTAACTTGTGATCATTGGGCCGAAGGTAATTCCGGTTGTTGTTTTTCAGTTGGCTAGGCATTAAGAATGTGTTACACATCAATGTGACCTCTATGCACTCCTCGCCATATGATCGATACTGCGTTCCAACACATCCCAATGAACAAAACAGACAAGCATCCGTCGGAAACGGAGCAGGACAAATGTTGTGGTGAAATTGGAGCTGTGTGCGCAGCGAGCTCACATGTTTCTGTGAGCACTCAAAAGGTCGGAGACAGCGCGTGGACCTTTGAGAGTTGACATGTGAGATCTGGTGCAAGTGAATGACTGTCCTTGAAGGCAAGAAAGGGAAACAACAAAGCAGTTGTGTTGCTATGTGTATGTCAGGTAATTGGATGTCAAGTCGCAATATTCCTTATTGCATTCCCAGCAAGAAACACTTGGAAAGTAAGAGGCTACTTTAGCAGGAAATACCTTTTATTTCACCACTGGATATTATTGTCGTTAAATGCCATAACACTTGAGCGGTGTAGCTGGATTTCGATTTGAAGCAAAGACAGGCAACTGATGGTGGCGAAAGCCACAAATATTTTGCCATTACAAATACAATTCGGTGATAGAATTTAAGTTGATTCACATGACATCCACTCACAATTTGCTCATGTCTGGTTTTGAGTTTTGGTATTCTCTGAACTGACATTGTTTGCTTCTACTAAATAATACAACAGCACATACGTTGCTTCAAGACTTAAGTAGCATAAACGTAATGTTTGGGTGATCAAATCGAACATAATGTTAACTCAGTGATTAAGTATTGTGCTTACTGCCCCAAGTAAAAGTGGACTAACATGTCATTTTTTTAGCATTTTTGAAGCATTTTAATTCCTGTATATGTCTGCCGATGTTCAGTCACTTGTTTTGCCGCTTGGCTGAAATGACTGCAAGAGCGAATGAATGCATGTATAATGGGACAAGTAGACGCGTGCAAAACTCCCTTCAGCCTCATTAGGCCCTTCACTTAGCAGAAGTAAGACGAGCAGAAGTGGGAGGGGCCGCCACGGAGTATTTGTATGCTTTGCAGAACGATGGAGAGAATGGATGGTTGCTCTTTAGCCACCAAACACACTCAACTGGGCTGGCAGACGTAATGGCTTGTTTACCAAAGATTCCATCCCACAGCTGTGCAAAATGGAGGCAGGTTGAAGCCTGCCCTGGCTTTTTCACTCACTTTGTTGACGTCACATTGGACTACGGCACCATCAAGCATCTCTGCTGCTGATTAGTGTGATTAATGTTCCAGTTTTATTTTAGAGTGTTGTATTATGTGCCCAAAGTAGTCTAACCATGGGGCAGGCATTCTGATTAATTGTCATTGTGGAATGTGAATTAAGCAGAAAAGTCCACCTGTTTTAGTCTATCTCATAGGGCGGCCATTTTGCCATTTGCTAGCCACTGAATATGACATCACAGTTGCTCAGGGCTTAGGTAACGACTAGAGGTGTGGAAAATTTCCGATTCTTAGATTATTCACGATTCGGCCGTGGAACAATCGAGAACGATTCACAAACGTCCAAATTCCGATTATATAAATATGCCAAGGGAAGCGAAACTAAAGTGACCCGAGCGAAAAGTACGCGGAACTGAAACGCAGTAGCACGCGCGGTCTTCGGGACGCTTTTTGGGACGGACCGAGAGTACACATCCACAACTCACGCCTCGAGATTCAAAACAACAACAAGCATGGCTGAGCTGACCAACCCACCTCTTCATGACATCAGACCTGCTCCGAAAAGGCAAACAACTTGAGGCGGAAGTATCAGCTAGCTGGCTGCAGTGCGTCGGTTAGCGTTCTACAGGGCGCCGCGCAGTGATACGAACGAACGAACAGAAAAGTAGTGGCTGGCGGTAATGGCGTCTGACTTTATTCAGAAAAGAGTATTGTGGTGGAAATGTATCACGCTTTTGAAAACAAAAAGTTTTTAGAAGAAAAACGCTTTATTTCCGAGACCCCAGCCAGCTTGCTGGACTATTTTCTTTTTTATTTTCTTCTCGTCCAACGTCGAACCAGAACTGGTGTCACCGAACGCTGTCAGAAAGAAGCCAGTGCTGATCGCACACACGGGAGGTGAGGATCAAATTGAGATTCATGTTAAAAAAGCCGAACGATCCCATTAATGTTTACACGTTCATGTTTACACAAGTTAAAAAGCAGAAAAGCACTTGAGGTTTTTTTTTTTTTTGTACCTCTGAGAAACTTTAATGTTTACATGTTCATCTTTACACAACTTAAAAAGCAGGAAAGCACTTCTTTTTTTTTTTTGGCATTTGTATTGAAGTAGTAGTTCACATTGTCTTTCATTTATACCTCAATGCACTTTTGAGTGGATAAAAATAATATATTTTTGCTCAATGCTATGTTTTATTCTGTTGAAGACTGAATATACTTAAAAGCTGTTGTTACAGAATGAGGACTTGAGTATTTTATTTACTGTTTTGAACTGTTAACTTGATACTGAAATAGTAGTTTATGTAGGCCTGAGAGGACTTTTGTACTATTTTTGTAACTAATGTACGAAACATTAAAAGCACAAAAATGCATTGTTTTTTTTCTGCTGCCTGGGGGGGAAATCAATAATCGTTTTATAATCGAATCGTAGCCTCTGAATCGTAATCGCAATCGAATCGTGAGGTGCCCCAAGATTCCCACCTCTAGTAACGACCAATCACAGCTCATCTGTTTTCCGAGTTTGGGCATGTGACGTTCGCAAGCTGGGCTGTGATTGGTTGTTAACTGAGCCCTGAGCAACTATGATGTCATTCAGTGGACAGCAAATAGGAAAATGGCTGCCCCCGAGATGGATAAAAATAGTTTGCTTTCGTGTCTTTATTCATATTTCACAAATATAGTATTAATCAGAACACGACTACATTTAGACTAGTGGGGTTGCATAGAACACATTATGGTCAAGAAATTTATTCGGTTGACTTAATATTACATCTACTACTATGCTAATGTACTTAGAGAGCTATGATTTTTATTTTTTTGTTGGGTGGTATTTGGTTTAAAAAGTTTGACAACCATGGATGTAGCTGCCTACAAGTCAGTAACAAATAGTTGAATAAAGAAGAAGCTCAGCCAGCTACAGAGCTGAGTGTAGAAATGTTAGCTCTCTTATGCAGATTGATGACTTTTGCATCACATGCAAACTACTTCACAATGCGTTTGAAACCATACTGAACAGTTAATTTGCTCTGCAACTGAAACGCACCATTGGTAAACTGCGTTTGCATCAACCCGCCACTTTGACAAAGACAAAAAAAAAAAATGGCCGTGGCTCACAAAGACATGTGCTGCACACATGCGTATCCAAACGCATTAGGGTCGCTCCACCTGATACTGAATACTGTAGGAAACAATCATGCATGTAATGTAACACAGCAGGCAAAGTGTGTCACATTTTCCAGTCTCTGTGCATATGTGTGTGCTTGGTGGGATAAAGTAGGCTGGGATGTTCCAGATAGACGCGTTAGCTGCTCGATAAGTGCGTGGCCAGCGTAGTGCCGGCCTCGGCTCCAGATGAGATTACATCCTCTGCAGGACAGATTAGACAGCAGGCCTTGATCAGATGCTGCCTACTATGGAATCAAAGCATGTCTGGGTTCAAGCTCGTTTATAATGTGAATGAGAAACGCTCTCATGAGAATGGGGAAAGTACACTTCAGATGCACTTTTGTTAGTACAAAATCTCGTGTTCAGATGAAACCAGGTTTGAAATGTTGCCCGTGAAGCATGGTGATGAGTGTTTCGGGAACTGTTTTTCTTCAATTCAAAACAGTTTGAAAATAGCAGTGTAACACAAACATTTCAGGCTTCTGCTAGTAAGCAAATGCGTCAGGAAAATCCTTCAAGAACATCTGAAGTTTACTCAGGGTTAATTTGAGGCCAATTAAATAAATGTCAAGTGTGTGTTGACTTCATAAGTGTGATAGATTTGTTGTGAAGAACAGTCACATATTCCCAGTTAGGAGAGGATATATATACACTTGTGCAAACACTTATTTCAATTGTTTATTTTTAACTTCCCCTTTCTGGAAATAAGGGGCTGCTGTTGTTGTTTCCAGAAGTACTTGTGGAGACATTTATTACTTTAGTATAATAAGCAAGAGTCCAACCAATATGTATTTTTATTGTTTAGTGATAGACAGATATGGTTCTTTCAAGGCCGATACAGATACAGATTATTAGTAGCCAAGGAGGCCGATAACCGATATTGCAAGCCGATATTCATTTTCAGTAAAAGAGAAAATATTATCATCAAAATTCTGAAATTTTGTGTTTTTTTTGTTTTTTTTTGTTTTTTTTTACCTCTCCATTGTCTAAAAATTCTAACAAAAATTGCAGGTAGCTTCCAGAGTCATCAACATGAGTTACACAAAGTTAAAAACTAAGCAACGAAATAGTTCCCTAAAGTTTTCTACTAGAGATAGATTTCCAAAATTTCAACATAATTTCTTAATTTTATTTTTACCGTATTTCTATTTTTGAAAATATAAAATGTCAGGGAGTTTCCCAGTCTGTCAGCAAAAACTGTCTGTAAACATCTTACAAATTCTGATGAAAACCCTCAATTTTGCTATGTTCGCAAGCATTCACCTCTCAGCGAGATACAGGCTTTATCGGCCTGCAGATTGGTAATAAGGCCGATGCACCGATAATCAGCCTGGACGATAATCGGTCTATCCTTTTTTTGTTGTTGTTGTTGTTTTTACGCCAGTGTCAATTTATGATGTTTGGCTAAATAGAATTCAGAGAATGGATTAATTGGCTGATTAATAATTTTTAAAAAATGATGAAAAATGAATAATGAATAAAATAACTCGTCTTCTTTTGTGGGCCCTTGCAACATTTAGCAAAAAGTTCAAAATTACAAAAGAGGCTTTTTATTTTATTTTTTTTAATTATTTTTTTTAAATAAGTAATCTGAGCTTCATATATCCATCTAAATGATATCAATTTATTCACAATGTTTCTTTAACTTATTGAACATTCAAACAAAGAAGAAAACATATTTAATGAGCTCCTGTTTTGTTTTTTTTCCACTTACCCAAATGTTTGTGGCTCTTGTGGTCCGCATTATCATTTTAATACTTGATGGACGGGCACTAGGGGTGTTAAAAAAAAATCGATTCGGCGATATATCGCGATACTACATCGCGCGATTCTCGAATCGATTCAATAATAGGCAAAATCGATTTTTTTTTTTTTTTTTTTTTTTTTTTTTTTTTTTTTTTTTTTTTTTTTTTTTTTTTTTTAGGATTCACACCTTGAGCATGGAAGAATGTTATATGAACGGCACATTAAGCCTTAATATTTTTATTTTAATGCTGTTCAAACATGAAACAGATTACAACCTCTATAAGACTGAAATTTCAGATAAATAAATAATACATTTTCATATAAATCTTACACTCTACAAGCTTACTGATTAGTATTTTCTAAATATGAATGAAAAAAAATCGCAACAATCGACTTATAAATTCGTATCGGGATTAATCGGTATCGAATCGTGACCATTCGTATCGGGATTAATCGGTATCGAATCGAATCGTGACCTGTGAATCGTGATACGAATCGAATCGTCAGGTACTAGGCAATTCACACCCCTAACGGGCACCATCTTCTAATTGGCCATCCTCGGCTCAGATTGTGGCCAGAGCAATACAGCATCCCGACCAGATCCCGCAGCCCTTCCCCCCATCGCTCTCCATCCCGGATTATGTAATTATGACCGTTGCTGAAATGCTTCCGAGCTTCACCTCCGTTCTCGCCATCGCTTGCGTGCTTCTTAACGGCGCGTCGCAACGGCAGCTTGTCACTTATACATGGAATCTAATTGGACATTCCTGGTGGATATGATGTTAATATAAACAAAAAATCAGACACAGCCATGTAATTTGATTTGATGTTTTATGTCATTGAATTCTTTTGGTTAAATTGTATGTAAAATGTCTTCTTTTTGTCTTTTTGTTTCTTCCAGATTGAAGTAGTCAACTGTCCTCGTAATCAACGTGACCCCATTTACCTCTGCGACTCCAAGTGATGGCATGCAGACCTCAACGCTACATGAAAACACACACACGCGTGTATGTGTAAAATAGGCCGCCATTTATGCATGTTGGAAATTAGCTAAGGGTAAGAGTGTGTGCGTGCGTGCGTAATGGAGCAACTATTTAGTCAGTGAACACTGTTACCATGAAACCTGACTACCAAGAGTGTGAAAAGTACAGAACTGTTTGATGAGTTTATTTATTTCTTGAGGACGAATGTTTAATGGGTCCCACCCAATGCCTTAAATATCAATATTGTTCTCTATGTTTTCAAAGAAATAAGAAATATTCTATTGACGTATCTATCTAAACTTCTATATTGTTATTCGCTTAGGAAAGTAGTATTATTTCAGAAAAGTACATTCAAAGTATTTTCTTAATTTGCTATTTATTCTCACGAGATTATTTTTTTATCCAAACGTAAGAAAATATATTTCTAATAGATATAAAGTTCTATCTGAGTTCCACGACACCTTGTGTTGGAATGCACTGCCCTTCCCACCATTTACGCCGCTCACGTGAGGCTGCAAGCCTGATGTTTGCTTCACGCGTGCGGGCCCCCGTCTTGCTGTGATGCCACTGAACGGTACTCAAGAGTGTGTTGTATAGACGAGTTAAAACATCTGGTGCCGCCATGGCAACTCTCAGGGGAGTCTGCTGTGTGGAAAGTGGAAGGAAGTGAAGCGATGGTTCTCAAACTGGGGTCTGCAGCAAAATACGTTATGATGTAATCATTTAAAAAAAAAAAAAAAAAAGTGTGTACCTGTCTATGGGGACCGGCCAATACAACAAACAAAAATGAGTTTGACACCGCCACAGAGAAGCTATTTATTAGCCCGCCTTTGACATTTAGCATTTAGCATTACGCTAAACTGACGTACGTAAGGCAAAAGCTAGCTTAAAATATCCAACATGTAATTATCCTTCTTTCATTTTTACTTTGACAGTAAATTTCAACTGAGAATGGCGTAAAAGTGCTTAAAGCAACTTGTTTTTGTTTCTGGACCCACAGTTTGAGAACCACTGTTATAAACAAAAGCTTGAGGTGAAATTAAAGTGATAATATGTAATAATTATATCTCGAAGAGCTTTAGGATGGTTGGGATGCTGCACTGGCTTATAATAAGAACTGCATCTGATCACCAACGTACTGTACGGTCTATGCACACCATTCATCTTTGCATTAGCATCGACGCTAACATTACTAACCACACTACATCTCGGTTGTTTGCACTGCATACGAAAGTTCTAATATTTGTTCTGTAAGTGTTTTAATCAGCTGTTTTAACATCTGACACGATTTTCACTTTGGCTTAACACTTTAAGCCCTCCAATCATCTGACTTTGTGTACAGAAGTCTTAAAGGGGTTAACATTTGATGTCAGTCCTCCAAGGTCTCATACACATGTGCCGAATCCACCTCCACACTTTCAGGGTATTATAGAGCTTGTAAACCTTCATGTCAGGTCCCAAAATATCAGTGCGCTGGCGACAGGTTTAACAGAGTTTTAGGATATTCGAGCTGTATACCAAGATGGTACTGGCGTTTGTATTTATTAACTACCTGGATGTGAATACCGTGTAAATAGACAGAGTTTAAGTGTAAACTATTCTACTGAGAGTACAGAGAATTCATAAATATAGATTTTACCTGTGTTGCATCTATACAGTCTTTCTGTAAAAAAAAAAAAAAAAAAAGATTTTAGCTAGCCTTGCTATTACTGCTTTCAGGTTTTACAGTGTATTGTATGCTTTCTCCTTCACTGTCTAAAAGTAAAATATTTTAATATAAAAATAAATTGCCTTGTTGACAGACTTACCCTAATGATATGTTATGCAATAGTGACCTGAATACAATCTAGTTTCTAACAGTGGAACCAAATGTAACAAACACGCCCATCATTCTGTTTTGATTTGCTGTACGTTGTCAGGAAAAAAAAAAAGAAAAAAAACTTCTCGCCAAGTGTTTTGTTTTTGTGTCAATGTCTTCCATTGTACATACAACACTATGCTCTCTATCGTGACACTCACACAAAATTATTATAACAATGTATGGATTCTGGTGGTCAATAATTGCTTTGATCTGTATAGATTGTGCATAGTGACCTAAATAAATCATTTATTTAAACCGGTACAACTGCTTCCCTTGTTTTTTCAATAATGAGGTCGCCAATGTTGTATACACGACAGGTGCTTTTCAATAACTTCAATACAGTACTCAATATTGGGGATAGACCGATATGGCTTTTTCAGAACCGATACTGATTATTGGTAGCCAAGGAGGCCAATAACCGCTTTTTGGAGCCAATATTAATTTGCCCCAAAAATTATAATATTGGCCTCAAAATTTTGAGTTATACATACTTCAACATTTAAAAAAAATACATACAATATGAATCAATAAATTTATTTTCAATGTATAAATGAAATAAAAAATTTAAAAAGTACTTGGAAAAATAAAAGTAAAAAATAAATAAATAAATAAATTATATATTTTTATCCTTGACAATAGACATCTTTGCTTTAAAATTCAAAACAAAAATAGCAGGGAGCGCCCAGGCTCAGTCGCATCTCTGGAGTTAAATGAATACTTTTACAAATTGATAGCTTCATAGAGTTTTAATAGTTTTCCAAAAATTCAATAACTTTTAATCTTTCACTTAATCATTGTGTTCAGTTAAAACAAAATCAAAGAGTGCAAGATGTTCTTAGTATTTTGCCTCTGATGCGATGCCAAAGTAATGAAATAACATTTTAAATTGATCTCTTTTGCCAATAAGCTTCTATATTCCAAATATCGGCACAAATAATCGGCCGGGCCGATTAGCAATTTATCCTAATTAAAAATCATTTATTTCTTGTGCAGTAGTCTGATTTGTTGATGTTATATATTGTTATAGCTGTTTGTCAATTATTATAATTAAAGAAAAATGTGAACATTTTGAGCGTCATACACTATCTACAGAAAGTCTACATACACTGTTCAAATGCCAGGTTTTGTTATATAAAAAAGAAAAAAAAAAGATAATCTTACATAATGAGTCCTAGAACCTGTACAATGTAATGGAATTTAAAAAAAAAATGTTTTGAGGTAACTGATGAGAACAACCTCATAATTATGGGGATGTTGGTGACATTCAATTTTTTGCTAAATGTGACTCGGCAGTCGGTGCACACATATAGTTGCTAGTTTTACTCGAGAATAAATAATCTTTTCTAGTAGGCTTTTCCTGACATTTATGTTCCTTTCCAGAAGCCTAAAGGTTTTGTGCTAACACTGATTGGTGTTTGGAACTGTTCATAATTCCCCCCACCTTGACAAAAGGCCACATTTCTACCTGAAGAAAAAGCAGCCTCAAATGGTGTTAACCACTGTTGTTGTCGTGGCCAACAGTGGCGTACAGAGGGGGGCTGAAGTGCTGGCCCCAAGCAACCAATTTAGAGTTGAGGCAAGTGCGCATTCAATCAGAAAGACAATAGTACTTTCCGATCATGAATCTCCGCCGGATGAATATTGTTGTTCCTCCTGTTTTCAAACCATTCAGGGCGGAGAAGATAGCTGTGCCAAACGCTACAGATTACAACCGTTTAAGAGGCTCTTTAGAGGTCGACGAGCTGCTCCTTTGGCAAGCGCATCCAAACTGTTGGCCTCGGCCTCCCTGCCAGCCTGCTGCCGCTCTGGAGGGGATTGGAAGTGGATGGCCCCATTATTTCTCCCCGAATCAGCCTAAGGAGGCTTTCAGCCCGCCTCAATGAACTCCGTGACCCACTTTCTCAAAGGTTGCTCTGCTTTTCCATCACATGCTGACTTTTATATTCCTGCAATGAATGCATGGCATTCCATTGATATGCCAGCGTCCCACCATGGCAATCCTGAAAATCCTACTTCACAGTAAGCAAAAACACCACAGGGTTTATAAATTCTTAATACACTTTTGTGTATTAGTGGCCAAAATGAAGTAAGAAGATAAGAACATTTTTTAATGGCTGCACTGCTTCCAGTCAAGTTTATTATAGTTATTAATAACAAACTAAAACAACAACAACAAAGTTGTTGAAGAGGAAGTCAACCTTAAATTTTTCTTTACAAAAATCTATATTCTGTGCAGCCCCACTAGTCTAAACACGGTATTCTGAATAATAACTGAATTTGTGAAATATATGTTAAGCAGCAAATTCCACCGGGGGGGGGGCGGATATTTTTTTGCCACTTGATGTTGACTAAAAATGACATCATAGTTGCTTAGGGCTCAGCGAGCAATCACGGCTCAGCTTCAGAAAACAGGTGAGCCGTGATTGGTCAAAAATCTTTGGGTTGGCTTCCTTGTCAACAAAAGAGCATTTAAAAAGTGCTTAAAAAATATAACTAACAAACATTTTGTAGCTAACCATAATAGCGAAAATCTTATTTTATTTTTTTGTCTTTCAATTTCATACTTGAGCTTTCTGGGTTTTACTTCAAATGTACTATTACTGTATGGCCGTACAGAAGAAAGGTCGAAAAATTGTTTGGGAGTTGTACTTCATTGTACATTATTATACAATACTTAGTGACCTTTTTCTTTTATCTTGCACTCGTCAAATATTTAAAAAACTAAAACTTATACTAAGTCTAATAAGTAATAAAAAAAACTAAAACGAAGCATTTGTTTGAAAAATAATAATAATAATAACTAACGTGCTCTAAAAACTAAGTTTAGTTAGTAAAACTACCAAAAAAAAACAAAAAAAACAACAACTCACGACTGAATAAAAACTTACTATACTGCAAAATTCAAAATTATTATAACCTTGCTTCTAGTACATGTGGATGTGAACCGTGTATTTTTAGGGCCCGAGCAGCGACCGCTGCGAGGTCCCTATTGTTTTTGTAAAAATTCTTCTTCTTCTTCTTCTTCTTCTTCTTCTTCTTCTTTATTCTCCGCAAACGATCGCATTTTTGAGGACGTAAACATTTACGAAAACTCACCAAACTTTGCACACTCTTCGGGCCTGGGAAAAATTTGACATTATGAAGTTGTCATAACAATGCGACTCTATAGCGCCCCCTAGCGTAGAAAAATAAAAACCATTCCCGTCACATTTGACCTAGAGCTACGAAAATTGGCAGGCAAGTGTAGCACCTCGGGACGCTATGTGCGCTATGTAAAGTCTCTTGGGACCATGTGCTTAAATGTACAGGAAGTGAGCTATGGATTTTTGAATGCCAATTTTGGTCCATTCTTGCACATTTACTGTGGTCATACTTTTCCCCTCTTTGAAAAAAGTTTTCATCCGATTGACTTCAAACTTCGTATGTATCATCTCAAGACCTGAGACAACAACTGGGCAAAAAATCTCGACTTTTCTAAATACTATATGACTCCTACACCGCAAAAATAAAAAATACAAATTCAACATTCGTGATTGTTGTTCTTACTGGAATTCAAATTATGCCATTTTGCAACCTGGAAGCCACACTATGTTGCTTTAGTTGAGGCTGCTTGTTGTTCTACAGTAACAATTGTCATTCCTAGCAAGCTCGTTGAACAAACATTAGCGAACAAAATGACTTGAAGTGCTCTCGTTGCACAAATTAAGCAGATTAATCCAGGGTCTTATTTGGTTACTTGTAGGCCCAAGGTAAACCCAGTCATAGAGCCCTCAGTCCTCCACAACTGCACTGAGGGGGGGACAAAAAAAACAAAACAAAACATTTCTACCTCAACAATAAATTCCTTATCCTTCTTGAGGATCTAATAACTGAACCATATCAATACCTTTACTGTAATTAACAAGAACATTATTATTATTATTATTATTATTATTATTATTATTATTATTATTATTATTATTATTATTATTATTATTATTATTATTATTATTATTATTATTAATCTATTTCATTATTGTAATTATTACTGGCCCCGGGCAATTGCCTGTGCAATGCTGTACGTGTGTCTGATCTCTCCAGTCCACGTGCTCAGCCAGCATGTGGAGCCCGGTTCCCGCCCACTGCGCCCTTGTTGATGTTGTTCAGCACACAGGCAGCCGAGTGGAGAAGTGCAGGCTACTTATCAGAAAGTAACCGCAGCTCGTAAACATGTTTTGCAAGAATGACAATGCGGTTGTAAAAATCATGATGTGGCATTACAACAATGTGCGCGCACACACACCGATTCTCAATTTTGATTGTAGTATAAATTCCTAAAACTTAGTGCTATAGTATAGTATAGTATAGTATAGTCAGTTAGTAAACACTCCATTACAAATAGATAATGCTACCAATAGCAGCCGTGGCTAACATCTAATTTACAGTGCTAATGCTAGCTGAGTATTGCTAGTAGCGCTGCTATTTAGGTGGGTTCAAGGATATTTTTGTGGCTGCGTCTTCCGGGTGGATCATCTTAATGATTGTTTCTCAATCCTGTCAATCAATATGCGTAACGACGTCGTGCGTGCTCGTTCCCAGCTGTGCATGCGAACTTCGACTGTTTATAGCATGTAGCTAGCTTCGTGTAGTGAGCTTCGGATTCAGCCATTTATCGTTGTAGCCCCACTGAGTTGACCGCGTACTTTGAAAATAGCTGAGAGCCACAAGAGGGCATCCGTATGAAGCGAGGCCACCTCATACTGATGAAGCTGATGATGAAGATGAGCTCGGACATTAGCGACGTTTGAAACGTGTTTCCCCCAGACGAGCAGGAGCTGTTAGGATGGTCTTCCACATGCGCATTTTTTTTTAAACGTGACAAACAGATGTTTGGCTTCCACTTTTCGAGAACATCATTTAATCCACCTTTAAAGCTGAATATGTAGTTACAGTGACTATGACTACACTTTCATAAACCATGTTTGAGAAACAGTTTTTCCAAACCATACTGTACCTGCTTTGTACATATTTCAAAAGATCACAACATTGCTTGAAGGGTGTAAATCATGTCAGCAAACAGTGCACGATCCGTTATCTCAGCTGGCTTCAGGCAAAGCATGCAAGTGCACGTTGACAAAATGCTTATGTGCAAATCAACATGGAGCACAGCACTGTCAGTGTTCCATGGATGTCCCTGATTTGGAAACAACTTGATTTACTTTTGAGTTCTCTAGACACTTTTTTTCATGCGCCGTAAGTCGCCACTCCCCCGTATGTGAATGAGACCCGATCGTGATCTTTTTCCTGGTTTTAAAAAAGAACTGAAGCTAGCAATTGATTTGACCGTGGTCATGCGGGCCATTCCACTGTGAATCTATAATCCACAGCAAAGGTTTCTTTCTTGTCTACCTGCCCAGCAGAATGTGAATTTATGTAAGGCTTAATCTGTTACCTTGACAACGTAGCAGTGCAGACGCACAAAATCTCAAGCAAGACTGATGCAAAAATGATACAAACTTAGTTGTGAGGTCTACCAGAAATCCTGCCTTTTAGGAGTTAACAAGGTCACAGAGTAAATTCTAATTACTTTCTCAGGTATTTGTTTTCATCCATATGTGTTTATTACAGTGACTTTTGGTGTGTGAATTTTGATAGATGTGATGTCCTAGTAACTTTCTATATAGCTGATAATGAAGATGATTGAACCAGCATCGCATTTCAACTCCACCCCAACAACACAAATCTAGCATGGGAGATGTCCATGTTATTTTCCATTGATAAAGTGGCAGTGTAAAGCCAGTAGTATGTTATTGTTTTGTTTTGTTTTGTAAACTTTTCCATTTGTCTTGTCCTCACCAAACTTGTTTGTGTCATGTCTGGGGTCACGCCAGGGTTAAGTTTGAGTTCATGACCTGTTAAGTTTGGGTTCATGACCGTGAGGTCAAGTGTCTGTTTTGTAGTGATGTAACAAGTGTCTGTTTTAATGATTTAACCATCATCTGCTTTCAATTGGAAAACGCTATGTGATGTTATGTGATGTCAGGACCTGTGTGATGTCAATCTTAAATCCTTTTCTTTGTGACAACCAATCAGATCGATTCGCTGTCTGTAGTAGCGTTCCGAGAAGTGTTTGTGTTTGCCGGATTATTGCTTTCTGTCCCTCTATGCAACTCTTTTTGTTTCTCGTCTAGTCAAGTTTGTTCTACGCCTCTCGATAAATAAATAGTTAAAACCGTATTTGTGCCTGTGCTTTGGGATCCAACCTCCAGCACACTACAGTTTGCATGTGTCTGCACTAAATGTACAGAAACAAAAAACAAAAAACAGCCCTATGATTCACTACAAAGGGGGGGGAAAAATGTGGCTGTAAATGCCATGTCTTGAGCAGGTTCTTGTTAAGATCTGTATTTTTGCCCTGTTTACTCTTGGCTGGCCATGTTTAAATCTCAGTATTCAGGCCTGATGTTCAAGAACACAGACTTCAACATTGATCTTTGTCGTTTGAAGACCAGTAATTATTTGTAAATTCTCAGATTTGTTCTCAAACTCAGTACAATACAGAAGCTAATTTTAGCTAACATTCGCGTGTAAATACGCTTTCGCAAATTTAAGAGAAAACAGTACATGGGAGGAGTATGGTTTTAATGTGAAGTCAATGGAAGTTTACAAAAGTATCCATCCATCCATTTTCCTAACCGATTACTCCTCACAAGGGTCATGGGGGTGCTGGAGCCTATCCCAGCCGGCTTCGGGCAGTAGGTGGGGTACACCCTGAAGTGGTTGCCAGCCAATCACAGGTCTATAAAAGTACATAGAATAAATAATGTAGATTTAAAATGAAGTAAATTTTTGTTTCAGTGGAAAACACATTTCAAAACTCATTCAAAATCTACTTTCCCAGGTGCCACGAGAGAAAGAATCACCTCATTTGGTGAAGTCTTCAACTACGGTGGGACCATTTTAAGGCTACATCCTGCTTACCTCGCAACCAAGACCCTTTCAAATGTCATATTTTGCAAATGCAACAAAAATGAGTCTTCTCTCTTTGCAAACACGAGATACTGCAGGTAAGAAAGCACTAATAAGGTGACTTGGGTCTTGACTTAATAGCTATTATTATTATTATCACATTGCCCAGCTTTGCAAAGGCCAAACATTATTGTTTCCCCATAAGCTGTCATCAGAAGATTGAAATTGGACCTAATCCAATTAACATGAGAGAATTACACTGTCTATAGGAATCTTACTCAGTCAGCAGTACGTGTACACCAACAGAACCAAGGTCACACGGAGGCCATGTTTGCGTGTGCCTGTCCGTCAAACATGCCAGTTCCAAGGCTAAAAAGCTAAAACAGACCATTACACACATGCTTGGAGGGGCTTAATGGAAAGTGCGTGCACACTAAGACGTTGGCCTAAAAAACATTAGGACACTGGGCCGTCTGTAAGCAAAACAACAAAGAAAAAAAGTGTTGTAAAACCACGATAACATGCTGGCAACAAGAGTCCTGACCTTTCATATGTGTCATGCTTACACAACCAGCTCACACGCCTGCATGTTGTTTTGCAGTCTTAGTCCAAAGTTTCATGTTTACTTGTTTTTCATTCCATTTGCATTTATTGAAAAGACATTCATTTGCTGAGAATGTAAAAGAGTACGAACTGAAAGTTGCATGAATCATTCAAAACATGAATGTTCCATTAGTAGAGGTGGGCAGCGGGAGCAAAAAATGATGCTCAAGTAAGAGGACAATTACTTTAGAATGACTCAAATAAAAGTAAAAAGTAGTCCTCTGAATAATTATTTGAGAAACTACTAGATGGATTTCGTCAAAAACAAACAAACAACTCAAGTACACTTAACTTATGAACATCAAATAGACAAAAATGTGAAACAGGAAAGTGCAAATTCAGATGCTGTCCAACAATATCACTTGAACACAAAAAAAAATACATCTTAAAAAACAAAAACAAAAAATACAAAAACACAATAAGGTGAATTCAGCCATGAGAAATGGTATTGAATTCATTTCTTCTTATTCTTGTAGGCTGAAATGTGAACATTTTTAGGTAAACCAATAACAGCACGTGGCATTACTGTTGGTTTTCATATTGTGTAAAGTAAATAGATTTGTCCCACACTTGATTGACTTTATTAGTGTTGACACTGGATTGGTGAAACTGAGTCATGTGACACAAGTCTCTCTAACAAACCAAAATAAATCAACTGTGCAAGCAATAAAGTATTGAAAATGTAGTTCATTGTAATCATGTAAAAGTAGAGTTAGCTTCTAAAAATAAATACTCAAATAAAATGTTGCATTAAACTACTTTGACAAGTACAATTTTTCCAAAAAAAAGATAATAAAGTAAAGGTAGCAATGTATATATAGTGCATTAATATCCACTTCTACTTTGATTGGGTGATTTGAATTTTACAAACAATTAGAAATCAAAACAATCAAAACATTAGCCAATCAAATATACTTAGTAGGCAATGTCTGAACACTTGCAACTTGCCACACAACCCTGAGGTAAGCAAACAGAAGTTGCTGTCATATCAACAAAACATTAATGATGATTACTGATTGTTGCAATATAAGGAGTGGTGTGTATTTGGTCCAAATGATAGTGACAATAAATAGATAAAGAGAGTTAACTGTATTGCCAGAGCATGTTTCAAAGTCCCATTAAGTACAACACTGCTAATTTGTCAAAGCCAAACCAGTTGGCATCAACAAACTGTGGTAATGTAATTCATTTGAATGTTATATAATGACTTGAGTTTTTCTCAGAGAGAAGCAGCGTATCTTAAAGTGACGAGTGATGAGGTTGCATAAGATGCAGTGTTGTTGTTTTCCATGAGGCTGTTGATATGTGCTGAGTTTCTGCATGGGACGCTGATAGTCGCTTTACTTGACTGAAGGTTGCTTACTGTTCTGGGGGCTGGGGTGTGACTGGGTTTTCACTAAAAACATTGTACATTGCTAACATTTAAATTCAGAACAGAAACATTACTCTTGTAGAGATGGCTAGCAGAAAAGATGAGAGATCTGTTTGTGGCCATAGAGAGGTTTTGGTTGTCTTTATGATTAACCAGCTGATTGTCTCTGACAACATGAACAAAACGTAATGGCTAGCCTGCTAGCTAACGTGGAGTAGGGTCAAAAGAGGATGTCTGTAATCTGAGCAACATAAGTAATATTATTGAGTCCCTCAATGATCATGTTAATGTTATATCTGAATTTCCAACACTTGTATTTTTTAATCACATTGGATCAAATAAGAGAGATTTGACGTTATCTCGGCATAATGCACAATGTTAGCCGGCTAAGCTACAAATAAACCAACAAGTAAGGTTGGTTATGACTGACAGTATTTGGTCACACAACTCGTGTTTGTACTTTTCATATAGACTACTGTAATTATGCATCGCGTTTTCCACTAAATCAACTCTTCCGTTGTTTTATGTTAATATGATTAAATGTTGTTAGCCATGACTAACAACTCACCATTTGGTTTATTTAGCCGTCATGAAAACACAAACGAAGAAGACTTTCACAACTACTGTAAGCGATGTCGTAAACTGAAATACTATCAGTCATTTTTCATAGAGGTTAAACAATTTATGGCTGTGAGTATTGTTATAGTTTGTCTACACAGTTTTGATGCACCATATGAGTTCAAATATTAATTGCTAAAAGGGTTAACACCGCAACTAACAATGCTGCTCGTGAGCCCATCTATGGGATTTTGTATTTGTGTGTTAGCATTAAGCTAGCGAAAGGCAAAGTTGTGTGCTTGTTTTAAAAATACAATGAGTAATTCTTTGTTTTATGTTTTGTTTGACAGTAAACTTTAACTGGGGGTAGCATTAACCAGTTTGAAGTACCTTTTTTAACATGTTAACTCTATGCCAAAAAGTTACTTGTAAGTAAAGTGAGTTGAGTTCACTGCCCATACAATGCTCGTATCTCTAGTTTTTGCCCGCATGTCAAAGCAAAAATTGTCCTAACGATAGTTCGTTATCTGGATCTTGTAAGTCAGGTCACTTGTATCTCAAGGTACCATCCTGATCATCTCAGTTAGCGCTCCTCACACCTCTTGATATGCGTATGTTTATGTTGTGAACAGTTCAGCTGTGCTTTTATGAGCAGTGGCACATGACTTTTTTTTCTTCCACTGTATTCCTGTTTATAAAACAGAACTGCATGTGTTTATTTGTGACTTGTGTTGGTTTTTGCCCGCAGTTTTCCATTGGCACCTGGCGCCAGTCTCATCATACAAAAGGAACTTCATCTATTTCATTGTCAAAGACAGCGAAAGATACCAATATACCAACAGACCAAAAAAAAAAAAAAAAAGTAACTCAAAAGCATACAGTGACGCCTTGAAATACAATCATGCATATGACACTTGTGTCCCAAACCATCTTTCCACTTTGACATGAATGAAAAATGCTATTAATCTGTTCCAGACGCACCTCATCGCTCGACATTTTCAGTGAGAATAATTGTCATCCTTCACAGAGGATAGTGTGCTTGAAAGTTGACATACATTTCGGGTAATGTACAAGAGCTAAATGTCGCCCAATGACACAAAAATGCTAAAATCATCACCAAAATTCATTCATTCTCTCATTTTCTCAACTTCAACATCTGAAAATATCAAAGCAATTTCCACAGTATATTTGGTTGTTTTAAGCCTTTTTCTAAGCAAACAGTGCACTCACAAGTTTACATACCCCTAGGTATGTAAGAGCTTTCCAGCACAACTGTAAATAATATAGACCTGGGTATTGTGATAGTCTCTGCCTATGTGCCGCATCATGATTTAAGGTCAAATGAGTGTTGTTTTTAAAGTGCATTGCTGCAAATGTTAAACGTTAGCATGCACTTTTCTATTTTATGTCAGCATAAAGCTAGTGGGGGCAATTCAAAGGCAAAGTTGTCCAATGTTTTTGCATTGTCCATACCAAATAAAAATAAATAAATAAATAAATAAAATACAGTAACGATGTATTTTTACTTCGTTACCTACAACACGTCTGCTCATGTTGAAGAAGGATCATGCTGCTAAAGTGTTCTGTAAACAAGCCTGCACCTCATCCCCCACCCCTGCGCCCTGCTCCTTGGCAGTGACGTCACATGTTTACTATCTTGTGGCTGGTTGCAGTCCGACAGGATTTACGTAACTAAAACCCGTGCGCGCTGCAGGCTAGCATGACAGGAGGATGTACTTTGCTGCAGATACCCCAGTACCAAGTCACCCATTCCCGCAGCGTCACACGCACACACCAAATACAGCTCAATGATGCAAATGCTTTTCCTTCCCACTGCACCGAGGTATGTGCATGTGAAAGCATAACAAGCGCACGTCATAGCTCCATGTGACATTCCCACGTACAGGCGCACACACGCACATTTCCCAGCATCCTGCGAGGCAGCAGCAGTGAAGTAAACAACCCTGGCCTCTTAGTGTTTCCCACGTTCCCTTGTGTGAGCAGTGGTCGCCCCCTGTCGGCCATTTGTTATGATGCGCCTCCATAGTATCGTATGTGAGACGCAACAGCAGATACGATACTATATATATATAAAATCGTGGAAAACTCGATTTGTTTCAGTTCAATTCAAAAAGTGAAACTCACATTTTATGAATTAAATACTGTATCGCATGATCTTACTTTTTTTTTTTTAAAAAGAAAAAAGAACCCACCCAATATAAAATTATAGAGAAGTCCATTTATTTCAGCTGGTCAAGTCAAAAAAGTGGAACTCATATTGTAGGGATTAATTAAACACAGAAAATACTTTTTGATTATATCCTATGTTCCAACAGATTCTTAATTCATTGAGCTGCACCTGTTTGTTTTATTATATTTGGTGAGAATATAGTTTGTTTGTTTGTTTGTTTGTTTGTTTGTTTGTTTGTTTGTTTCCAAAGTACTGGAACGGCGATTGTTATTGATTTTTCACGACACATTACTTGAGTTATATTTATTGTGCACTTACAGTATATTTTTGGAAAGATTAAATCAATTATCGTTTGTAAATCTTATATTATTATTATTATTATTATTATTATTATTATTATTATTATTATTATTATTATTATTATTATTATTATTATTATTTCATTTAGAATATACTATTCACGAGCGATAATTCCACATTAGTTCCGCTTTTGTTTCCAGGGGGACGTCTTTGCCGGTGTCCAGAAAGCTCAACCAGGAAGTAACCAAAAGGGCACGTCGCTTTGGCTGAGGATAAATATGACTAAGTACAGATTAAAATGATTCGAAAAATATTCAGTAGCTATGCACTGTGTGTATGTACATACCATTACTTTTTCAACCTTGAGCTCGCGCAAGTTTGACAGAAATCAAATAAAAACTTACGCGTGTACTTGGGAAAGGTAACCGGGCAGCGCCACTCACAAGGTAAAAATAATTAAATACATCTCTTACACCAACTATAGTTTTAATTAAGATTTTAGATCGCATTCGATACGTTTGAATAGCAAAATTAAATTCCCAAAGTTATGATTGGACTTTTTTTTTTTTTTTTTAAACGTTAGGGCAGTTTGTGTGTTAATGGTACAGTCTAGAAAGGTGTGAATATGTTCCTAAGCATTTGCTGTTTATAGTAATATACAGTGTATTTTCTGTATACGGTTTTATTTAGCGTGCGTCTGGTTGCACAGAGACCAATGAGGACAATGGAGTGACCTGACGTAATCAGAAAACGCAGGTAATGGATGAGATTCGGATTTTACTTTCACTGAACATAAAAGAAAAAAAATAAAATTCTATGGAGCTCCTGACATTACGTGAGGGAAGGTAATTCTTGCTGGGTTCTTGAAATGATTTTTTCCCTCTTCACTTCACTTATTTCAGATAAAATGGAGGAGACCTCTGAAAGCGCTACGGCTGATCAGCCTTCTATCGTTGCTGCTCAGGTTCCTTTCCTTCACCTGTGTAATACTTTAGAAAAAATCCAGAAATTGAAACTCCGCCCAGAAAAGTCCAAGACACTTAGGGATTTTATTGAGTCATGGAGAACATTTCATCATGCCCTGCATAAGGACAAACCCAAAACAACCGACTCTTTCTACCCAGCAATGCGCCTCATAGTTCCTTCATTTGAACGAGAGCGAATGGCCTACGGCATAAAAGAAAGCATGCTAGCCAAACTTTACATTGACGTATTATGCCTCCCGAAAAATGGTCCTGAAGCCAACAAGCTATTGAACTACCGCACGCCCACCACGTCTCAAGGAGAGTCTGGAGACTTTGCTAGCATGGCGTACTTTGTGCTAAAGAAACGCTGCACCAGCCAGGGAAAGCTCAGCATTAAAGAAGTCAATGATTTCCTTGATTCAGTCGCTATCAACAACGCGAGCAAAAAGAAAGACCTTGTGAGAAAAAGTCTTCTGCACCTCATCACGCAGAGCTCAGCCCTTGAGCAAAAATGGCTCATCAGAATGATTCTGAAGGACATGAAGCTTGGCGTCAGCAAGGAAACCGTCCTTCAGGTCTTTCACCCGGATGCCGCCGAGCTCTACAACGTGAACACGGACCTGAACAAAGTGTGCCAGCAGCTCCACGACCCCTCTGTATCTTTGAGCGACGTTTCCATCGGTCTTTTCTCCGCCTTCAAACCCATGTTGGCTGCCGTAGCTAACATCGGCAATGTCGAGAAGCAGATGGGTAACAGCCCATTTTACATTGAAACCAAGCTGGATGGCGAGCGGATACAACTTCATAAAGATGGCGACGTGTACAAGTACTTTAGTCGAAACGCCTTTGACTATACGCAGCAGTTTGGCGGATCCCCTTTGGAGGGTTCCCTGACACCGCACATCCACAACGTATTTCAAAAACACATCGTTAACTGCATCCTCGATGGGGAGATGATGGCTTACAACCCAACCGCAAAGACTTTCATGCAGAAAGGGAGCAAGTTTGACATCAAGAGACTAATGGAGGATTCGGAGTTGCAGACTTGCTTCTGCGTCTTTGATGTCCTGTTAGTCAACTCCCAGAAGCTTGGCAAGGAAACACTGAAGAAGCGCTACGGGATCCTGCAGATGGTTTTCACGCCGGTTAATGGCAGGATTCACTTGGTGGCGAAAACGGAGGCCCGGACCATGCAGGACGTGGTGAATGCCCTCAATGATGCCATTGACCACCGAGAAGAGGGCATCATGGTGAAAGATCCGCTATCCATCTATAAACCGGACAAGCGCGGGGAAGGCTGGCTGAAAATCAAGCCGGAATATGTGGGCGGCTTGATGGATGAGCTCGATGTTCTGATTGTTGGCGGTTACTGGGGAAAAGGGAGGCGGGGCGGTATGATGTCGCATTTCCTATGCGCTGTTGCAGAAGCTCCAAAGCCTGGTGAGAAGCCATCGGTGTTCCATACGCTCTGCCGCATCGGTTCCGGCTACACCATGAAGGAGCTCTATGACCTTGGTTTGAAACTTGCCAAGCACTGGAAAGTTTACCGGAAAAACGATCCGCCGGCCAACATCTTGTGCGCCACCGAGAAGCCCGAAGTCTACATCGAGCCTTGCAACTCGGTCATCCTCCAGGTGAAGGCAGCCGAGATAGTCGGCAGCGACATGTATAAAACCAACTGCACCCTGCGCTTCCCGAGGATCGAGAAGATTCGCGATGACAAGGAGTGGCACCAGTGCATTACCCTCGCCGAGCTGGAGCAGTTTCGCAGCAAGGCGTCAGGGAAACTCGCCTCACGACATCTTCGTATTGATGCCGCCAATGAGCCACAAAGGAAAAGACAAAAGATGCCTGCCAAAGCCAAGAAGGGTGTTATTGACCACTATAAGCAGCAGGATCTCTCTGGGGTTACCAAGGAGACAGACATGTTTGAGGATGTGGAATTCTGCATCCTGAATGGGACTGAGGATCACCCGAAGGCTGAATTGGAGAAAGGTGTTGCCAGGTAAATCGTGTCATGTACAATAATTGAAGAAAAAACATGAATATGCACAAAAGTGCGGTGAGTTTATAAGTTCCCTATGTTGTTAAAGTACACTGAATGCATCATGTTGCTTGTAGTTGTAGCAAGCCCGTAGTGAATCAACGTGATTCTGCGATCCCTAAGTGTCCTTTAAGCTGTTTAATGACACCCCAGTTGGAGTTAATTGTTAAACTAATCACATAACAATAGTGTTAATTTCGTCAACAAAAACTAAACAAAAATAATTTCGTCAATAATACACATTTTCCACCGGACTAAAACTAGACTATACTGGACTAAAACCCTCATTAATAAACAATAACTGGGACTAAATCAGTATGCATGTTCGCTGTGTCACTGTGACTGTCATGTGACACAGTGACACACCCACTTTCAAATCTGCAGCTAGCTAGTGCAACATGCACAAACACATGGGAGAGACAGGAGGTGGATTCACGGTGGGAGTTGTTTAAAAAAAAAAAAAAAAAAAAGGAAATAATTATAGTTAGTGTTCCCTTGTTTTCCGCTGGGGTTAGGTTCCAAAAAATACCCGCAATAAATGAAATCCGCGAAGTAGTTAGCTTTATGTTTTACAATTCTTATAAATGTTTTAAGGCTCTAAAATCCCCTACCACACAATTTAGACACTTTTCTCATTGAGGCATTTACATGTTCTCACATTTCTCTCTTGTTCAAACATTGATAATGTTCAAAACTTCATAAATTTTATAAAATGGGTATATTACTGCAAAAAAATATGCAAAATTGCACTTAAAAAAATTCTGCGATACAGCAAGACCGCGAAAAGTGAACCGCGTTATAGCGAGGGAAGACTGTATAACGTAAAATTAATCCAACAGCTATAATGTTCCAACAATAATGTTAATTGGATAGATAACTTACCAGCTGATAGCATGGAGCCGTTGTAGCCAATTGTGACTGTATATTTAAATGCAAAACAACAAACATTTGTTTTTAAAATATTGCTAGCCTAGCGCTAAGTGAATGGAGGACTCCACTCAAATGCTAATGGTAAATTACCATCGACTTTGGGAGCGATTTCCCTTCAAATAACGAATATTCACACACTAATTCTGTGGAAACGCATACCCACAGGTAAGCTAAGACTACTCAAAGGCACAAATTCTTCCCAATCTGTGAAAAACGAGTTATTTTAATAGAATTCAATCACAACTTCTGTTCTCATTGTTTGCGTACACCATGGATACACAGCACCACACTGCCCCTAAGAGGCCAAAATGCGCAGGAGCACCCAGTATTTGTTTTCAATTGATATTTTAGTATATATTCTTACACTTATTTTACTTTCTTACTAATTTAATTTCTCACTGTCCTTTTAAGTCATATTAAAAGCTGAATTTTCAAGAATTCTAGAAAATTTCATTTCCTCAAAATTCAAGGGCACAAATATCCAAGTACTTTTTTAAAATTTATTTATTTATTTATTTTTATCATACCAACACACATTTCCACATGACATAGCACAAAATACAATATGAGGTCCCAGGTTAGCCCACAAATAAATATGACAAAGAGAGTAATATAATGCTTAAATTTGAAAATGAATAATGAAAACTCAATAGGCTTGAATTTAATATGATAGTTACAAGGTTATTTTATACCTGACAAAAATAATAGTGTTAAGGTAAAGAATAAAGTGCTCAACGTGAAGGGATTAATGGGCGGAAGGCTATGATCATTTTGAGTAGTGGTTGAAAAAACATTACATTTTAAAATTGATTAATAGACTTAGACTTGACTTTATTGATCCCTTTGGGATGGCGCCCTCTGGGAAATTTATATTTTTATTTATTTCAATCTCTATCAAAATAATTGTGACTATTTTTGATCCAGTCCTAGTACAGCTGTGATGTATTGTGAGCAAAATAATGACCGTTCTGTCGTATTTGTTTCAGGTGTGGCGGAATTGTCGTTCAGAACCCAGGGCGAGATACTTACTGTGTGATCGCCGGATCGGAGAACATGCGCGTGAAGAACCTGATTTCGTCGAACCAGCACGATTTGGTTTGGGCCTTCTGGCTGCTGGAGTGTCTGGAGCAGAAGCGAGTGGTTCCGTGGCAACCGCGCCACATGATCCACATGTCGCCCTCCACCAAGGAACACTTCGCCAAGGAGTACGATAGCTACGGCGATAGCTACTTCCTGGACACTGACGAGCAGCAGCTGCGAGAGGTGTTCGGGCGCATGGGAAAAGCGGACAGCGCGACGGCCGTCGACGTCTGCCGAGTTGAGGAGCGATACGGCTGGAATGACCTTCCCACCAGTATGTTCAGACCGTTCACAGTTTATATGGATGACTACGCGGACATCAACGATCCTGCAACCGCCATTTCCGCAAGTTGTTTGGATCTCAAGGCCATGGAGTTTCGTTACCACGGCGGCACTGTGGTGCAGAAGTTGGAGGAAGGCGTGTCGCACGTTGTTATTACGGCAGAAACAAGACTGGAGGATTTGAGGAGATTGAGGCGCGGCTTTCGAAAGAAGTTCAAAATCGTCCGAGACTCGTGGGTGACTGACTCAATCGAAGCACAGCACCTGATGAATGATGACAACTATTTAGTCTGAAAGACTTCCCATGATACACTGCATTTGAATTCCGTACTCAGTGCTGGAAGCTGCTATCGTGAATGCTGATGAATGTGTAATGTAGTCTGGTGGGATGAGCAGAAAAAGAATGGAGGACTATCAGTTTGATTATCTCGATTGGGCTCATTTAGCTTTGCACGATTCTGGAGACGTCATTTCACATCATCACTTTTTTGCCCGTGTGTTAAGCTGTCGTCCTACAGAAGAATCTAGAACCAATCCATTATATGAAGAGCAAAATCATTTAAAAATGTATTAGTTTTGTTTTCGAAGTTAGGAACTTTTATGTGATGGTGCGGTTTGTGTAAATGTGAAAGTTTGATTACTTATCTGGGGTGAAGTGCTTAGGTTTTAGAGTTAGATTTTTTTTTTTTCCGTGTTTGTCTACAGCTGCATTTTACCAAGTTTGAATAAATTATTGTAAAATCCTAAAAGCAATCATTTCATATAGCTGCCGTACATTCGGATATTTCCCACAATTACAGTAACTCTCATAGCTCATCTTTTATAGCTTATTTAGGACCATGCTCCTCTCCTGACATCTTTTTTTTCCACGGTAATTATAGTGCATTTGCATTTTTGGGACACTGGATTTCCTGTCAAATTGATATTTTTCGATGCACATAATGGCTGTTTTTATGATGGAATGTTTTTAACAAAAATAAACATGGCAAATCATTTATAATATTTTCCTTATTCCTCTCTTCAGTATATATCCTCATGTGTCTGATGAGATACCACTTGGGACGTGTTAAAACTGGCAAAGCCCCCCACAACAAAAACATCCTTGTGTTTTCTGTCTTCCAAAATGTCACCAATGTGTCGTGTGACTAATTGATATGTTACAACCTTCATTTCTTCAGCCTCGGGGGTGCTACCTGTGGTGTCCTGGGCATTGTTAGTTGCAAAATGAAGTTGTTTTGGCGTGAGTGTTGAGTTTTCTACTGAGTCTATAAGGAAACAGGATAAAATAAAATAAAAAAGTTGCTATATCTTGCAAATATTTTTGTTCTCACAAATATTTAGTGAGGGAAGGCAACGTTTCTGTGCATGTTGATGTTCTTCCATGTAGCCTAATACAATGCAGCAACATTAGCCAGGCCTAAAATATAAAACACAAAATTGGTGCTTGCTATTAAACAAGGTTTTCAAATAGAGAAACATCTTAAGTGACTGCTCCACGACTATCATCTGAAAATTTTCCGTTACTTGATGCTGTATAATGATGATTAGCTTTCCTCACTCGCTGACTTTGGGCTAAAAGTGGTTTTAATGGACAATTTAGAATCTTCAATTAACCTAAGAAGCATGTTTTTGGAATGAGGGAAGAAGCCGGACTATCCTGGAGAAAATTGGCACAAGCACAGCTTCACTTCCTTCAGCTACTCCATTTTCCTCCGAGATTCCAAAAACATGTAAATTTGGGTCATTGAGGACTAAATTATCCGTGGGAGTGAGTGTTTGGCTAAAACAGGGGTCTGCAACCTGCGGCTCTGGAGCCACATGTGGCTCTTTATCCCTCTCCCGTGGCTCCCTGTGAATCTCTAAAAAGAGAATTTATTTTCTTACATTCTTTTGATAGTGTAATCTTCAAACGAATTAATGATTTGGATTTTTAAAAAAATTCAAAATGTCAGTAAAAAATGTTACGTTGTCAGAAAAAGAGATGAAATGCCAATGCAAATTACCTAAAAATGTCCAAAAAGTGACCCAATTGCCAAAAAAAAAGAAGCCAGATGTCTGTAAAAAGGCAGAAAATAAAAGTTTTAAAAGTAATTGTAAAATGTGCAAAAACAAAAGAAGTAATCCCAAAAATTCCCATAAAATGAGCACAAAATTACCAAAAAAGTCAGAAAATTGATTTAAGAAAAGGTAGAAAAGAAAATGATCAAAAAGCAACAATGAAACATCCACAAACAAAAGAAGAAATCCCCAAATTTCCACAAAAATGTCAGAAAATTACAAGCAAAAAAAGCAGAAAAAATGTCAAAAAATTAGCCACAGAATGTGCAAAAAGTTTTAAAAAAAGAAAAAGAAAAAAAAGAAAAAGGACGATTTGAGGCAGAAAATGACCTTCATATGTCCATAAAATTGCCAAAAATGTTAGAAATTTGACAGAAAGGCAGAAAGGTCTAAAATGTCTAAAAGCATGTGTATGGAAAAATAAAAATAAACGCAAGCACACACAAACCACAACCTAGTTACTAAAACTTGCGTCAACAGGTATGAGTAGCATTTGATGTGTTCAGTCCAGTATCAGTTCAGTTAATTTTGTCAAGACTTATGACAGAGGAACCAGTCCAGAAAGGTAGGAAGGAGTGTTCAGCTTTGGTTTGGTCAGCATTTTTCACATAATGTTGTAGACAGTTAAAGGTTGCCTGCTCCCCTGAGACAGCACCATCGTTGTTGTTGTTCCAAACAGCTGCAACACTATTTGCCTGTGGCTTTCTACGAGTCATACAGGGACTACTACACACTTTCCTCATCTGGTAGTTTCTGCTGTACTAGTACCATTGGGTGACATAAGGCATTCAGCTATATATTTGGGCTTTATGAGCCATAGTTTCAGTGGCAAGCTGTGTTCTATTCTTGGGAGGTAGAAAGTGGAAAACCACCCTTGTAAAGATGTCAAGCAAGTCCTCTTCATCACTTTTCTCCGTTATGCCCTGAAGGTCCCGTGAACAGCTGATATTTTTACAGGAGGAAGGTAGCTGAGAAATGGTGACATTAGGTTGACATCAAATGAGTCAATGCCACAGGTGCAGGCTGAAATGAAAGCCTTGTCTACTATGCACATATCATGTGGAATGTTTTTTTTTTTTTCCAATACAAAATGTTGTATGCAAAGAAGCAAAAAGCAGCAATTTAATGTTATATGTCAAGAATGTTAAAGTCCATCCATAAGGGAATTGAATTTTGATTGACTATGGAAAATATTAGCTAGCCAGATGTAAGTACAACAAATAAAAGTGTACAATTTTATTTATCTCCCTGAATTTAAGAGGAGGCTTAAGACTTACTTTTTTAGTTTGGCATTTGATTGATCTTTTTTTTGTTTAATTTTATTTTTTATTTCTTCTTCTTGTTCTTGTTCTTCTTCTTGTTCTTCTTCTTCTTATTATTATTATTATTATTATTATTTTTAAATTATTTATTTATATTTTTATTTTTGTATGCCCTTTTTATTTATTTAACTATTTTAATATATATTGTCTTGTAGCTTTGTTTTTATTTATTTTTTCTATCGTGTTTAACTGTTTTCTTTTAGTGTTTGAATGTTTTCATTTGGTAGTTATTAAATTTTTAGCTCCAGTGTTTTCTCATGGGGGAGCCTCCACAGTGAGAGGGATGGTTGGTCTTCATCCATCTCACTGAACTCCTCCTGGGTGCCTTTCCTTACACGGTACTTCTGTGCCCCGCCATGCTGTGGTTTTCATTTGTTTGTTGGGTTTTGGGTGTGTCTGTGCGTACGATCTTAGGGGGTTCTTTTTTTTTTTTTATTGTATTATGGGTGTCCAACACTTTGAGTTGCATTTTAAATGTATGAAAGGTGCGATATAAATAAAGTTGATTGATTGATTGATTGATTGATTGATTGATTGATTGATTGATTGATTGATTGATTGATTGATTGATTGATTGATTGATTGATTGATTGATTGATTGATTGAATTTATGGCGCCCCCTATAGACCACAACACCATTAACATTTGACAATAGACCCTTCCAGTGTGACGTCACGTTGAAGTGCGCTCCTAGCAGTGGGGGTCAGGGCGTCAATGCGAGTGCATTAGAAAACCATCAGTGTGCAGTTGACAAATTAGCTACCAATGCTATGGTGAACTAGTGCGCAGCCGACGGATGCTCTAATAGCTCAAACGGAGATGAGATCATTCTTTCGGCTGCCGGCAGGGATTCGAAACTAGACGGAAGACAGTTAGGAGTGAAGACAAGCACGATGGCTAGCGCGACTGAGAGCAAAACTACGACACAACTGCTTTGCACCCACAAAAAGTACGAGGATATGCTCAGATCATTTTATATCAGGTAGTTTTTCTCTTTTTCATATACAGTTGGTCATAACATTAACTTCTGATTGTAAAATCGAGGCAACATGATGAATGAGCCATATTATCTTTAGTGAAACACTCATACTTTTTTTTGCATAAGTATTCAAGTCATTTTGAACAAAAAGTTAACGATTTAACACGATTATTACAATTAACTCGGGCTTGATTTCTGCTGAGGAATGTGTAGTAAATTACGTGCGGTCTGTTTGTTAGCAGCTAGCAAGCTAGGATAGCTCGAAGACTTCGATATACAGCAAGACGACACAAATGGACACAAATTATTTAATGAATGACAATTTACACCATGAAAGTAGTGATCGACGTACTGTTTCAACCAAAAACAACATACCTGCTTAGGCCTCCAATTCCACTTTGCCCCCCAACAAACTCCACTTTTTTGTAGCGAGCGGCTTCAAACGACTAGTTTCAATGATTTGCAGTATTGTAGTGTCCTACTCGGGAAGTTTTTTGTGACACTTGACATATTTCCCACCTTTGAACGAAAACGCTCGTCGAAAATCAAGCTCTCTACATTCATTTGTTATGGGATGGTTGACCCCCGGGAGGCGCTGCGGGAGCTAAGCAGTGATGTTAGCTGGAAGGTTCTATAGTATGTAGTGGCTCCCTGCATACTCTCGTTTCAACATGTGCCGATTCATCTATTCATAATTTGTATTCCAATATTTTATAAATATTTAAAAACATGTTTTTCAATTTTTTTGAGTTTTTTTTTTTTTAGGTGGGGGAAACCCCATTTTTTTGTGGAAAAATCTTATTTGTGGTTGATCCCTGTTTTGGTTTTGTTTGTTTGTTTCTCAAGAATGAAAACAAGACCTTTTCTTATTCAACGCATTCATAACTGATGTCAATTATGCACTGATTTTTGCTATTCGTGGCCCGGCCCGTTCTCTGAGCTTGCCGTTTTAGCCTCATCCAAATCTCACCACAGCCGTAGAACTTGCTGTTCCCCCTTCACACAACCAACCTTTGATGCATACTGTGTGCTCTTTGGATTTTTGAGTTCTCAGGCACAGTTGGTGGGGTAAGCTTACTTGAATAAGAGGGGAAATCACAAAACCACTACCCTGTAAAAACAAAACATCCAGAAAGTTAAGAAAGTATGTGAAAATAAGTATTTACCACGTTTGTGTGAAGATCCAAATAACACCAGAAACGTTTGCCGCATAATGTAAGCGAGCCCCTCTCCTTGAAGAGCACAAATTAAAACACTGCAGTGAATATTACGGTGTAGCATTAACATTCATTAATTGCCATCACTGTTTATATATCACTTTTCAAGCTACTCAGATTCTTAGTACAAACAATAACGCTAAATGAAAGCAAGGCGCAAGAGGGGGGGTGATTAAATAGGAATAACATTATATTTACTTTCTAAATAAAAAAAATAAAAAAAGAAAAAAGAAAAGAAAATGAAAAGTCTCTTGAGGGTAGGAACTCTTCCCGGCGCTCCTCCATGACTGACTTGCATTGTATTGTTTATGGATTCCTGAGCAGCACATTTGTTTGACAAAACATATAAGAGGATGCAGAAGCCAAACTGACCTAAAAGTACACAACACGAATGAAAGTTTTGCATTCAAGCAAACGTTTGCCAGCTGTTGCCAACAGTGTGACCTTAAAGGCCACGTATAGAATTCTGTTATGAAGTATTTGTACCTTGTTTGATGACATAACACGTTCCGCTTCCGCCTTAAACATTTCAAAATGGTAAGCGATACTAACAGAAATGCAAATTGTGAGAAGAATGCAGTCTTCAATTCTATACTGCTTACAACTACAGTACATTGTGCTTTAGTATGCACAACACAGAAATGCTTCTCCCACACTGGACTATTTCCAGGTATTGCAGAATTTAGTATGACTGTCAGGCTTTAATTAGAGGTACTGAACTAGTATTTACTCCTGCAGGGTGTTTGCGTGTGTGTGTGCGTGTATGCGCGTGTGTGCATGTGGCATATTGTTGAGCCTAAAGCCCAATTTCTGCTCATTTGATAATCACTGGGAAGAAGCAGCTGAAAGATTGCAAATCCTATGGGAGGAACTCTGCAAATGAGCATTTAGTACACAAGTCACAAATAAATGACAAACTACATTTGATGGTGCGAATGGTTGTCTAACTTGTGTGTCTGATTGACTGGCGACCAATCCAGGGTTGTAGTTTGCCTTTTGGTGCAATAATTAAGTCCAGCTTTCACATATCTGTATTTGTACTTGTTTTAGTCATTTGGGCAGCATGTTTTCCAGATTCTGCTTTTTTGTTTTTAAATAACTATGGTCTCAGCCCACTTTGCCTCTCTGTTCAAATTGAGTTGAGAGCATTAACGGGGAGCTCCTTAAAGTCTGACGTCTTTATTTGTTTCGAATGGCTTCAGCATTTGTAGCCTTCTTCTGATAAATGTTGGCTCAATAGTTCGTCATCGGTTTCTGGTGGTCGACCATTGTTTCTGAAAGTATGTGAAAACCCTGTAACTAACAACAAAGAAATTTGAAGACACAGATCGATTATTGTCATCCATTATCTTTTCTGAGCAATGTTTCAGTTTTATAATTTTATTTTCTTCTGTGTGCACACCCAATTTATGCTTTTAAGATTGACTCTGTAATTACAACTTTGAAATTGCAGTCTTCACATTTTAGTGTACCTTTTGCCAGACTCTCTTGGACTTGACTCACCTCAAGTGGAGGAGAGGGATGCGGCGACTGCGGCGCGCGGCATAACGTCAGAGTTGGAGATGCTTTGTCAAGTGTACAAGAGTGAGGAGCGTCGCGACCGGATATGCGAGGGAGAGTGGCTTTTCAATATAAAGTGATATGTAACTATGGACATTCATAATGGGGTCTCTGCATGCAGTACTTCCGCGTTCGATGTAAGGTTGGAATGTCAACTTCCGGTTTGCTTATAAACACAATAACAACATGGGGACGCTGTTTTAAAAGTGGTAGCTCAGTCTGTAAGGTCTCGGGCTTTGAATTTTGACAGCATGCTTTCAGGCCCCTCTGTGGCAAAAAATTAAATATGGCAACGAGTGAGATGCTTGCTTGCATACTAGCTCCTGTCAAGGTGCTCTTGAGCAAGGCATCTTCCCTACCACTCCAGCTCAACTGGTCTAGCACTCTTTGCACATCTCCTTCATTAAACTCTTCTTTGATGCCTGCATGTGCGTTATCTGGTTCTAATATATGTGATGAGCAACACAAAATATACATCGGAGTAAGTTAAAGTTCCCCTTGATGACTGCAATGATGGACAGCATTTGGGCCTATATTAAATTACAATGGTGCCTTGATATACAAATTTAATTTGTTCCTTGACCTTGTGTGTAAAAAAAATAAAAAAATAAAAAATCTATTATTAATCCCTTCCAGGCCCCCATAAAAGAGCATGAACACATAAATACATGAATGTATACATTATGATAAATGGTTCAGATAATAGATGGATGGATTTTTTTCAGTAAGAAAAATAACACTAGAATCATATATTATCTAAAAACACACATAAATTACATAATTTAATGCAATTAAAAACATGCAATTAAATAATTTTGTCGCACTTTATTTAATTCAATACATTTGTGTGGTGTATATGCCTTGCCCACATGGGGGCCAGTTCATACTAACTTTATTGCTTGGATGCAGCCGCCAATCTCAAGGCAGTTGGGCAAGTCACTCTTCGCAGAGGATAAATTATGACTGTTACATTGTATTTGTACATGTGTTGTTGCAATATTTGTGTACAAATATATGTTGCTTAATAATTAACTCATTCACTGCCAGTCATTATAGAAAATTTTTACATTTCCAATACTCACGTGATATTACATTCATCCATCCATCCATCCATTTTCTTGACCGCTTATTCCTCACAAGGGTCGCGGGGGCTGCTGGCGCCTATCTCAGCTGGCTCTGGGCAGTAGGCGGGGGACACCCTGGACTGGTTGCCAACCAATCGCAGGGCACACAGAGACGAACAACCATCCACACTCACACGCACACCTAGGGACAATTCGGAGCGCCCAATTAACCTGCCATGCATGTCTTTGGAATGTGGGAGGAGACCGGAGTACCCGGAGAAGACCCACGCGGGCACGGGGAGAACATGCAAACTCCACCCAGGAAGGTCCGAGCCTGGACTCGAACCGGAGACCTCAGAACTGGGAAGCGGACGTGCTAACCACTCGACTACCGTGCCGCCCTGATATTACATTCAATAATTATATATAAACCGAATCTACCAAATAACAGAATAGACTCCCTACTTTTTGTCCCGTCCCGTTCTTTTATAATTGACAGCAGAAAAATGTAGGTTTGCCAAAATACAGCCATTTCTCCCATGGACTCTGAAACTGTGTTTATTTCCTATAAAATGGGGCAATGATGTCATCTACCGGTGGTTGGGCATCAGTAAAGTTGTTTCCAAGTTTGATATTTACAGTGGAGCATGCTCAGATTCGCCCCCATTTAGCACCGCTCTAAAAAATACAATTGACAAGTATACTTGTCAAAGGCAGTGAATGAGTTAACACAGTCATAATAATTATTATTGTTGTCAATGTTAGCAGTAGCGCACTGAAGGCTAATGTATGTGGTACACAATGTGTCATTCTCTGTTTTTTTAACATTAACTTCAAATGAGAGTGTCAATAAACAGCGAGAAGCCTCAGCCTCTTTTTGATCAATCGTTCACTATTTTTACCTGACAATGCCGTCATACAGCGCTAGTATTTCCAAGTTTACACCAGCAAGTAGAAGTGAAAAATAATGTGAGCGATTCCCGATTCCCCGATTTGTATAATAAACATTGTAATAAATTATATGTATAAATGATATTAAATAACGGATAATAAATGTAATTTCTTGGTGACTTTTATTTATGGCGTTTTGCTAGTTACAGTAAAGACTTTGAGTAATTATTTGAATGCATCACTACTTGCAATCGAAAACCCGACTAAAGTCACTGTCAAATGACCTCGAGCAGAAAGGAGCTTTTATTTTGTAGAAAGGGACCGGAAATGGCTAGCCTCACTACGGCTGGCCTGACAGCTTCCTGCGAACACGCACAGTTCCTTGGCCAATATGGCGGCGACTTGACGAAGGCAGCGGGATGAAGAGGGTGAGGGCTTGAAAACGCAAAGAGGTCCGTCACAGGCTGCGGGCCCATCCGCCGACACCGAGCCAAGACCATGTTGGAAGACGACAGCCGCCGCACCGTAGCGCGACCGAGTTGTCGGTGAGCGTGCGGATAAGATAAGACGCTTTCGCGAGGCCACGCAAGAGGAGAGGAGGAGCGGAGGCGCGGAGCGGCGCGACGCGGGGCTAGGACAGCGGCGGCTTCCCCCCCGGTCAGCCATGGAGGATGCGGCCCGGGCTTGCCAGCGTCTAATTTGCCACCCGGCCCACGCTCACTTGGATGGGAATTAGCCGCGAAGGCCGAGGCAAGCCGGGACGAGCCACCAGCCGACACCTGAAGGGGGAGGAACGCGAAGCGGACCCCACGTCAATGACTGTTGCGGCAGAGGAGCCGCCACGGTGGAGTCGGCCGGTTCCCAAAATATGACCAGGGGTGCTGGGACGTGTTGGCAGCAAGATGACGACGACGGCTTCCAAATCTGGCTAGAACCCCCCCGCGAGAACCAAAAGCCATTCACCGACTCCGAGAGGGCGCAGAGATGGCGACTGTCCTTGGCATCCCTCTTGTTTCTCACCATCCTCCTCTCTGATCACCTGTGGTTCTGCGCCGAGGCCAAACTGGCCAGGACCCGGGACAAGTTCGCATCGTCCCGCCTCCTGTCCCCCCAGACCCATTCAGCACACAGCAGCCTCAGAGAAAACCCGCTCGCTATTTTTGTAGGAAACTCGAGCAAACATTTGTGGCGGCTGGAAAGTTTCCACGCGGACACTTGGTCCAACACCTGCTTGACTTTCGCCGACGCCGACCATTTGTGCAGGGGCCTCTCCGGTAAAGAGAGCTCGTCGGCTGTAAATATGAGCGATTTGTACCTCTCCTTTTGTAACTCCTACTCGCTGCTGGATTTGTTCGGCGGCTCGACGAGTCCGGACAATTTGAACTGCAGCCTGGAAGTGCTCGGCGACGGCGACACGACCCGATGCAGCCTGTGCGTGCAAGCGTACCAGCGCTACGACCAGCACGCCCAGGAGAAGTACGACGACTTTGAGCTGCTCACTTGGAAATACGAACCGGCCGAGTATTCGGTACGGACGTGCATGGAGCAGTGCAAGGTAGGCGAGGGGATTTTGGGTGGGTGTGGGGGGGATCTTGGGGGTGCTTTGTGGTTTTTGGCTGACGGCTGTGAGGGTGATGCGGTAGCCATCTGTTGATTTGGACCCGGATAGACGCCAGCGTTGTGGTCGTCCTCCTCCTCTTGTCGCCATGGAGACGGGTGACAGATTCAAGGAGATGGATTGGTCTCATATTCATTCATGTAGCTGCCTGGCGGCCCCATGCTAGTGTGCACATGGAGGCGTTGCTACACACCTCTAAAGCCCGTATATCATTAGTTCATTACATTTTTTTACGTTGTCAAGTGAAAAATCATCCACCCATCCATTTTCACCCCTCACCATTCACCAGGGTTGTGGGTGAGGTCGCACCTGTCCCAACTTACTTGGTGAGAGGCAGAGTACACCCCGGACTGGTTGCCAGATGATCAAAGGGAACGCACAATGGTGAGCCGACTTTCGAGTCTTTCTTTCTTTGCCTTGCGAATGCTGTCTAGTGGCAGTGACTGAAGTCGGCTCACTTCACAACAAGCAGTAGTTTGTCAGAGAGTGCACAATTCTTCAAAAACGACGCTTCAAGCTGTTTAACGCCACTCCCAGCTGAAATTTGCTGTCAAACAAAACAAAGAGACACATTGTGTATCTAAAACAACGAAACAACTTTGCTGTAGGAATGCTCTAGCTAGCTTAATGCTAGCATGTAACAGAAAGTGCCATAAGCTGGCTAACCATTAGCGCACTCGTCGTGAAGTTATAACCCTCTAAGCGAAGGATATTCAAGCACAAATTGTAGAACTACACAAATCACAATACAGTATTCATCATCCTCTGCGAAAAACGACTATTATTGGAACTTACTGAAGTACTGAGAGTGAGTGGCCAGCTATTTGTTTTTGATACTAGGGGTGTGCTCGATTCAATACTCTTTTTGATATGTGGGGTGTCAAAGGATTAGGGGATAGTTCGATTTGAAAGTGGAACCATTTGGTTCGGTTTGATTCAGTGGGATTTCGATTCGATTCAATATGGTATGGCTCAGTTTGAGAGATACAATAACTTTTTTGGTTGTCTTTTTACATCCATTGTCAGTACTGTAAAATTGTCATTTCTTTTTAAGATATATCTCTTAAATGCAAGTTTCCTAAAAAAATGATCTGTACTTGAAAAGTAAAACATGTACTCTACTCAATTTGAGCAAACATTTATAACAAGGTAAAAATGAGTCACTTTCCCCCCCCCCCCCCCATTGTAAGAAAAATTTGTAAGAAGAAACAATTGAACTATTTTGTCCACCCTGCTTTGTTAGAATGGTCAGCTGCATTGTCGGTCGCCAGGTGTTGACCGGCCCGTGCCACTCCACATGGAGAATGAGTCGTTGAAGTCAAGAGGGGGTTTGGCGGTCTAATGTGGCGGAAGCCTCTTGTTTGCTCATCGTCGTCAGACGTGCTAAAAAGCCTCTCGACCAGCAGCATTTGATCGCCAGCTACGGTTTAGAATACGCTCGAGGGGTTTCAAGTGAAAACTACTGTACTGCGCTTATATGCTGCCAAAAAATAGGAGTACAGTTCATGTCGGACAGAATTGTACCCCTGAGGTTAATATGCTTGACTTTTACCTTCCCATGTACCACAGATTGATTAGTATAGGTATAAAAAGCAATGTTTTCATGTACCACCCAGCCACCCTTGAACAAAAAAAAACAAAAAAAACACAACATGGTACCCGAGTTATATAATTTTTTTTTTTCAGAGGGAGAGAAGAGCAGAATAAGTGAGAGGAGCTGTCTGTGTTAGTGAATGGTGATGCCAGACTCCATTCACAGAAACCCCAGCCAATCCCAGATGGCCTCCATTCACCTAAACACTGACAGCGAGGCTGCACATACATGTCAAAAATCCCACAAAGCCCATCTGCTTGCCTCTAAAAACCAAGCCCAAACGTGTGGGGATGCCAACACGACATGCCTTGTGAACTGCCACTCACAATAATGAGGCGGTATCCCGTCAGTCTTTCAACGGCTGCGTACTCCTTGAATCATCTGTTGATCGAACCTTGAAGTATGCATGATGTCGTCATCTCATCGTGTATTCGTGTTGATTATCTGTGCAGTCCCTTTTGCAATGTAAAAGGAACGACACATGCATAATATTTTCCTTCGTTGCTCGTCGATTTAAAAAATATTACAAATTAATTAGTGCAAGTACCAAAGCTTCTTCAAGGTCACTAAAATGGGCGCAGATCTTCAAAAGAAAACAATTTCATGACAGTTGTCATGGTCAAAATGATCAATTACAAATAGATGCTCCCCTAAAACTTATAACTTTATGATTGCCTGTATTGATGGCTCAGAGTTCTGTATTCACCAGGGCAAAGAGGTCATGTAGACAATAGGGATGTAACGATATCCAAATATCACGGTACGATATTATCACGATATGAAGCTCACGATATGATAATTATCATGATATTGTGGGAGGTTGGCGATATTTAAAAAAGATAACAATATTGAAAAAAAAATGAAGTCATACTAAAAAAAAAAAAGCCCAATATTGTGCTTTTGTACACAACAGCAATACATAAAAACAGACTCCAATCTTTAATAACGCTTAATATTGAGGCACTTACTCACCTAATGCAAGCACACATTGAGATTTGTAGCTTTTAAATATCGTGAACATGACGACGACGATATTGTGGCAGTTTTAATATCACAATATTACGATATTGCCATTATCGTTACATCCCTAGTAGACAAGCAAGCAGGCATCATCAGTGAGCAGGTCTATTTCAAAGCATTTTCATACATAAGACTCGGGTTTTATCGGTTATAAGGCACATTATCCTTGTGACGCATCAGGAAGTTAAATTGTACAATATATTTATTTGTTATGCTAGGTTAAGACCGGACACGAAATATTGCATAGTGTCGCGTGTGTTGCTTGATTTCATTGGCCAAGCAACTACACAGGAGTTGCTGCCTTCGAGCGGAGGCGCTCTTCTGACAGACAAAAAAACAAACAAACGTTTGAACATCGCAAGTCAATCTGGTGATGGCTGGTTGCGTTATTACTTTGGCTAATGTTAAATGCTATCTTGGTTGACAGTTCAACAGCTGTAAACAACAACGCACTCATCTTTTTCTAACCTTTTTTTTTCCTCGATCACGGTAGCTATTGGAAGCTGTATGTGTTGTTTACCTCGTGCCGGTCCGCTCCCACGTTGTAATTTCTGTATCATGTTGAATTCAGGTTTTAAAGTATCAAATATTTATATGATCAAAAGGCAGAGTTGAAGAGCCATCAGAAAGTGGCTGGAGACTAACTACACAAGTTTTTAAAGGAAACACATTGCAGAAAACCAATTTGTGGCAGACAAAAGGGTCGGTGCATATGCTGATACTGGAGGATTATGGTTCAAAGTTTTGCGGAAAGCTAAGGCAGCCAAGCTCAAATGTACACTTGAGCTACCATCAGTCTGTGAAGATCTTTTATTCACCGTCAGCTGAAAATTAATTTTTTTTAAATTGGAAAAATAGCATTTTTCAGTCATGAGTGAGCCAGTTTTCGTTTGTTTTTTAAAGCGATACAAGACTTACATCTTATTTTCCAGTATTGGATTCGGCATCGTGTATAAAGAATAAAAGTGCCATTTGTGCAAATAGCTCTGGCATCTTTTTACCGGAATTTTCTTTTAAACCGATTGAGTATCAAAATAAGAACATACCGTGGTGAACGCCGTTATCCTGGTCACATGATCGTGATGACGTATCCGGTGTGTAAACGAGAGCAGCCTTCATTCATTTCAATCAGTTTGCTGATGTAATGGGCAAGAAAAAGACATCTTCTATCCCAAATACTGCGCTAATTCTGATCAGAGTAAAATCCTCAGCATGTCGCGTTTCATGTCATTCCGTTTTGGGGTGAGACATTGGGGGGGCGGGGGATGGCCTCTCCTAATGTGGGCTAAAGCATGCTTAGCACACGACATGTAGCATGGCCTAGCAGAGTCAAAGTCACCCGGATGTTTACCGTCCAGGTTAGGAACCGTCCACAAATTACATTTCCAGAGTGACCAATGTCAATGGTGACATGACTGTGGTAATCTGAGCCTCTGTAACACGCAACTTGCAGCCAGTCCCCAACTTTCACTCGCTATGAGCCGGCCAGTTTCATCCCGGCTTTCACAAATTTTTGGCGACTCCTCCGTGGCTGTTCTGCTTTTGAAGAAGTGCTTCTTTGCTATAAGGCGTAATTCCACCTTTGATGACCGCTGTGGGACGCAACAATTCCTTGTGACTCTAACTCAAATCCTGATGACCATGAGCGGACTCCAGGTGAAATTGATAATAGGACAAAGAAACGAGACATGAGAATTGAGCAATATACAGTGACACAGAAAAACAAGTCCACCGCTAACCAAAAAGTAATAACAACTTGGCACCAAATATCTAAAACTAAGAAAGCAATCCAGAAGTGTATTTGTAACAGTCAATGTTTATTAGCTGTCTTTCTTTGACGGTTGGGTCGGCCTTTCATTTTCGATATGTGGATCAACAAAAGCCTGCAAAGCAAATAAACTTATTACTTTGGCGCCATCTGGTGTGATCTTTGTGTTGTTGTTAGGTTTCATTCATTAATAGTGTCTGCTTTTGCAATGTCCTGTTTTGTTGGCAGTCCTTGACTACACCTTGTGCTCCTTGAAAAATGAAAGTGAAATGATGTTATTATTTCTCTGCCTATGCAGCTTCTAAAAGCTGGTTGGGCTACTCTATTTGCTGCTGTAAGATGAACAAACATATTTACTTTGCTTCTCCTCCTCCTACTACTACTACTACTACTTTTACTTTACTTTATTACTTATACTTTGCTGTTACAATTTGTCGGTATTCCCTAACACTTATTCTAATGTATGAATGCCAAAAGGTGAGTTCAATGACTTAATTAAAGAGATACTTGACTCATTTAGCCCTTTTCAGCAGTAACAAGTAAATATTTTGTCTATAATGAATTTGATAAGTCCATTATTGTTCATATGCATTTAATACCTTTAAAAACACATTTTGCCACTTGCTGTCGACTGACTCAGGTAACAACCAATCGTGGCTCAGTTTGCAAACATCACGTGACCGAATCCAGAAAATTGGTGGGCTGTGATTGGTTGTTACCTGACCTCTGAGCTCCTGTGATGTCATTTTCAGGTAACACTGACAGTGAGTCTCAAAATGTGATTTTAAAGGTATTAATTGTACATGAAAAATAGTGAAGTTATCAAATTATTCCATACAAAATATTTACTTTGTATAACTGAAAGTGGCTAAATGAGTCAAGTATCCCTTTAATATTGTTTGTGAAAAGTTATAGTCTCCATATTTGTTTGCCTTTGTATAATGTGACATCAGTTTGTCCTAGCATGTTATTTCAACTAGCATGCAAGCTAATACTAGTGATGAACCTTGTTTGAAGGTGGTTTGTTTGCGTTGAATAATTTAACTACAGTTTATGTAACATGGGTTTATGTTGGTGTTTTATGGTCCTCTCTGTTTCAAGTGCTGATCTTAATGCGCAAAAGCAAAAAGTGACACACCGGTACTTGAACTGGAGCGCGGTTATGGAGTTAGAATCATGCCAAAACCCCATAAACACAAAAAACGTGATCTACGTACACAAAACCTGTTCTACGTACACAAAATGTGTGATCTACGTACACAAAGAACAAAAAATGTTTTGTGTACGTAAAAAGCAATTCTATAACTACGGATACAAGTCACGTGACTTTTGGCAGTGATATTCTGCCAAGCAGTTCTACGTGCCGAAAACTCAAGATCCACATGCGCAAAGCCAGTAAACTTTACAGCAGGGGGCGCTGTATTGAGAGCGCGTTTGGCAAACTCGTTGAAGAACTACTACGCTGTGATTGGTCAACTGCTGATCACATGACAAATGGACGCCTGGTGCTGCGATTACGTAATGTATTGCAATAGGCAGTTGCATCAACTGCCTGGTTGTAATTGTGAACAACTCCATGCTGAGCAACACGGCATAATTGTAATATGTAAGTGATAACAACAATAGAAACACCCATGGCTCTGGAAACGCCAATTGCACCAGCACCATGGTAACAACAAGGCGTCCATATGTCATGTGACCAGCAGTTGACCAATCACAGCATAGTAGTTCTTCAATGAGTTGGCCAAACTCTCTCTCAATACGGCGCTGATTCAACAGTGCCCCCTGCTGTAAAGTTTACTGGCTTTGCGCGTGTGGATCTTGAGTTTTCGGCATGTAGAACTGCTCGGCAGAATATCGCTGCCAAAAGTCACGTGACGTATCCATAGTTGTAGAATTGCTTTTTACATACACAAAACATTTTTTGTTCTTTTTGTACGGAGATCAAGTTTTGTGTACGTAGATCAGGTTTTGTGTACGTAGAACACAGGGTTTTTTTGTACTTGGATCAGGTTTTGTGTATGTAGAACACAGTTTTTTTTGTACTTGGATCAGGTTTTGTGTACGTAGATCAGGTTTTGTGTACGTAGAACACACGTTTTGTGTACGTAGATCACATGTTTTGTGTACGTAGATCAGGTTTTGTGTACGTAGGTCAGGTTTTGTGTACTTAGATTGCGTTTTTTTGTGTTTACGGGGTTTTGGCGTGATTCTAACTCCATACGCGGTATTCAATTTCCAGTCCTCGTGCACCAGCACACCACCTGTGCACTCCTGATGTTCCATCAATGCTCAATGGGGGCAGTTCGAGTAAACAGTGTAAGATTTCTGGAAATCCCTGGAAGCATGTCAATATAATTGAGGAGCTACTAATGAGGCCACTGTTTACTGTTTTCATCTGCCAACATGTTTCCTTTCCTCCTTTGTTTTTGTGGAATAGCAGTATTCATGCCTTTTGGAGTGATTATGGACAAACTGCTATCCAAAAACATGGACACATGATTCACATAAAAGAGGAGAGGAGTGAGGACCATCAGTAACTTATCATTTGTTCTGCTTGACAATTTCAGTTCAAGCCAGACATTTTCTTAAGATGTTCCCTGATAATATTGCCCGAAACACTTTACAATTCCATAACATATGATATAATTTTCTCTTATGCCAAAGACCAAAAAGTTAGCTTCATGCTTTCTGTCGTCAAAATGCTTCATCAGGATTTCTTCAGCACTAAAAGTTTTCACATCTAAGGAAGAAGTTGTACTCTTCTGGATAAAGTATCCAGGCAAGTTTGCACTAGGGCTGCACGATATTGGAAACACATACGATAGGCAATATAGTTGTTGAATATCGCGATATCGATATTATTGGGATATTTAACATGCACCTAAAGAAATAACATTTTTATTATCTAATGAAAGAATTACATTTTTTTCATGTGGCAAATAATCAAACTCAATGTATTATTAATTGTAATTACCACTTGATAATGTTCAACTATTGGATGGCAGTGCACATTTTTGTTTAACTACACCGTGTTCCAACGATGTTTTGCATTTGCATTATTAGGGTTGGAACAGCCATGTAACTAGGGGCGTGGAAACCAAATAAAAGGAGAGCGTGAGGAGGGGATTTTTTTTCAGAGAGTGCAGTAGTGAAGTGTATCAATCAGTTCTTCTCCTCGAACTGAGTATCTTCTCTCTTTTTTTTTGTCATGTTTAATAAAAGTCAAACAGGTAAACCTGACAGTCTGACTGGTCAAATTCAGTTAAAAGCATCAAACTCCATATCAAACTTATTGCATGTCTTTGCAATATGCATACTGCATAGGCCAATATCGCGATATCGATATTTTTTCGAATGTTGTGCAGCCCTAGTTTGCACCATTGTTCTCTTTGTTTTGCTTTTGGGTTCACTGATGCTCAAATACACTCTCTAGAAGAGAGCATCATTTTTGTCTTAAACTTCTTAGAACAGGTTCCTCTTCTGCTTGCTCTTCCTTACACTGACACAGTGTGGATGTGTCGGTGTACACCTCAAAATTTGGACTTACAGAAGTATTGTGAGTACATTTGTAACTAACACAGAAGTGTTTGTACGCGAATGCTCATAATGGAGTGTCTGTTCTTCAATACTCTGTGAAGCAGTTCAGTATCTTGTGTTATATGACTGGCGGGCGTCCCACCAAGCTACAAGGTGACAGAGGATTTCTGAGTGCCAGGTCCCCATTCACAATGATCACACATTAGACTGATCAAATCAGACTGCAGGCCTGCTTCCTGACTAACTCAATTTGCTCTCGTACGCTTCCCTTTTCACGCTGCGCGCACGCACACACAGACGCTTGCACTGTTGCACTTGTGCACATGAGCAGAAAACCAACAGTGAGTGGGGCAGCACCTATTGAGCTCTCATAAAAAGCAGAGACTGACGTTACCTTGGCAACTGCTGGCATACATTTTCAGGAGGACCCAGATTTTCTGTCTGACTCGTGTTGTTTTGGTTCTGTTTGGGTAGTCGTGGCATCCCTGGACTTATTATCTCACCTCTCACTTTTAGGATATATGCCGCTACTGTACTGTATCATCAGAGGCATGCTCCTGGGAGTCGCCCAAACTCTCGAAATATCATGCAGCCATTGAGGTGTCTCATTTCTTTTCTTTTTTTTTTATATGAACCATTTGCTCTACTTTGCAGTTTAATACTAAACGGAGATGCATTGGTAGTAATCCTCATAGTGCGATTTAATTTAGCATTTACTTCCATTTATCTTCAGCGTTCATTCCAAAAGTCACTGTAACATTATGCACAGTTTGAACATTGGCACTTTGCATAAATATGGGGAAATGATACTCAAAAGTTAAATACACCTGAGCTGTAGATGAGCAGTAATTCTTTCCAGGTATCACAGTGAACCAGAATACCACAAGTGGTATTAGTACCACACTTTTGACAGTCACTGCCCTACAGTATAGCTTAACATTTGATTGTACTCTCATCCTTCTCATTCTTATCAACATAATCACATTATTATAATTGTGGTAATTGTTTGACTGTGATTTTTATCTTTGGATGTTGGTCCAATAATCTGGCCTGTCGTATTTCAAATCCATTGTGGATGTGTACGAAGGCAAATAGAAAAAATAGCATCAAGTTCTAGGAGTGATAGTTCTTAAAATGACAAATATTGACCCACAAACGCTATACGAACACATATGGACAGGTAATATGACAATACGCAATGGCATATATTATTAATCTGTAAAAAATGAGTTTTTAATATATTAATGTTTGACTTTGTTCCTAATCAATTTTTTGGTTCTTTCAAGTCATTCTTAAAGTTGAGTTTTGGTAGTTGAATAAATACAAAGTTTGGAAATCAGTAATCATATTTATGAATTGTGTTTTAAATGTCAATCAAAATAGTCATGATTTATTTATTTATTTATTTATTTATTTATTTTGATAGACTGATAATGGGACCAATACCAATTATTAGTAGTCAAGGCCAATAACGGATATTTGAAGCCGATATTCTCATTTGCAGAAGTGAAAATATGGACGAAGTTTTGTGTAATACAAACTCAACACTTGATTTTGTTTGAATACCTTTAAGGACATGTTCATTAACCAGCTTTTCAGATTTGCAGCATTTAAAACATTTTTTTTTCAATCTTAGAAAATAGACATCTCGGTTAAAAAATTCTAACAAAAAGTTAAAAAAAAATAAAAAAAATGAAAATGTCAACAAATAAATGTCTCCCTAAAATTTTCTCAACTAAATGAAGTTATACAAAATTTCAAATAATTGAAATTTTGAAATTTTAATCTTTCGCTTATCACTCATTATGTTATTATTTTAAGTAAAAAAAAAAAAAAAGAAAAAAAAAGTGCATCGTCAACATGTATACTGGCCAGCAGGTAACCTTGAGCAGACAATTTATCATCTCATAATAATCCAGTTTGAAATTGATTTTAAAAATGTCTGCTGCAGATATGCACCAAAATGCCCAAAAAAAATTAGCCCCGATAATCACCCCTGTGTATAATCGGTCAATCACTATTGTGATTATTATGTTTTTCCATGTTAGTGCCGACGGTAATTCTGCAAACTGATTGGAATGAACTTGCTGCGAAACAGCTTGACTTCACTTCATTCCCATCAATCTCATTTGGGAAGCACAGAGATGGTGAGCCAGGCCTTTTCTCAGGGCCAACATCATTTACGCTCTTCTGGATGAATGGGCACAGCATAGGCCCAAATTCTTGCAGAAAGTCTCCCAAGAAGCCTGAAAACGGTGACAACTGCAAAGGGGGAATTTCATTTTCTGTAGGCGTAACGGTCAGCGATTGTATCATAAACCTGCATGTTTTTTTCCCCTCTACTCATGAATTCTTCTCTGTCCCTTCCAGACAGCATACAAGCCCTGGCTGTGTGCACAGTATTTCCCCACCACGCAGCAGTCGTGTCAAAGAAAGGTATCGTGCCACCAGTACTGCCTGGAGGTCCAACAGAGCTGTCCATTCATCCTGCCGGACAACGACGACTTGATCCATGGCGGCAGCCCTAGCTTTATCTGCACAGGTTATTGTCCACTCTGTCTTTCGAACGCAATCTTTCTTTCACAACCTTTACTGAACCAAAGCATTCGTTTTGGGCGGCGGGTGACCCCAGAGAACATTTAAAACTTTTTTTTTTTTTTTTTCCTGTGCTTCAATAAAGTGTAATTGCATATCTACTACAGTAGGTGGCAGTGGCACTCTCATTGTCAGAGAGTGCGCAAGAATTATTAACTCCTCTGCACAGGTGTACTCACAACAATTTTATAGACAATTGATAGTCATGGCAGAGAGTCGGGGGCGACTGTATATTGCAAATATATTTATGGCCATTATGCTAAGTGATATACATGTAAACCAACTCACTATCATATCAGGAAATGCAGTATAATTTCACTGAAATGATTAAGCAAGTGTCCCCATCCAGCATTGCTTCCAGCTTTGTACTCCTGCTTGGACCACATTTTAGTACAATCGATGGTTACATACCAACTGACTATCATATCAGGAAATGCATTATAATTTCACTGATTAAATGCATCTAAGCTTTTAGCATCAGATGACACTCATCAATATAAATACACCATTAGCCACAAATTTGAACCAGTCAAGTTAGGTCAGTGCTTCGAGCAATTGCCTCACACCATGGAGAACCTGGGTCCAAACCCCGCTTGGACCAAATTTTAGTACATTCGATGGTACAACTGACTGTCATATCAGGAAATGAATTATAATTTCTCTAAAATGATTAAATTCCACCTAAGACAGACTGCAGTTCAAGTTGTTTTTTAATTCATTTGTCATTTAACTACAATTAAAAAAATGAAATTTTCCACATAATTTATCTTTCAATTTACTTCATTAAGCACATGCATTCAAATCTTAGCATTCAGATAAAAGCATTCAGCTTTTCAGCATTCCCACACAATTGCACATTGTCCAGTTTAATTTCAAGTTGACCAGATCCTCAATTTCAGACTCAACAGTAAAACAGTCAGATCTTTCAGAAAAGTAAGAAAATATTTTTAAATTGATGTGAACAGTAAATTTCAAAACAGTAAGATTTTTTTTTTTTTTTTAAAGGCCTTTAAAATTCTATTTTCTTATGAATTTATTAGAAAAGGAGATGTTAAAATAATCAATTCATGGTTTTATGAATTAATATCAGGCTCGAACAGGAAAATCGATTTGATATAGATTATTCAATTTTTTTAAAGCCCTAATAATAAGCAATAATGATAGCAGGCATAATTTGCCTGTTTTGATATTTAATTATTTAAGTTTCAGTTTGAAATGTCATGTTTTGAAATATGCTGAAGGCAAAGGAATGAATCTGCAATGAACTAAATCCTCCATGGCAGTAGTTGGCGCTATACTGCGGCAGTTTGACACATCAGTGAATCATCATCTGCATCAGAAAAGTCACAGAAAGGTGTTTGTTCACAATTTTTGGTCATTAATGAAATTTGATCTCTCTGTGTCACCCCATTTCAGGCCTCTTGAGAGAGCACCCATCAGAGAGCAAAGCGGAGTGTTGCGACGTCCGATGGGACTCCAACACGGACGGCCCCTCAGGCGAGACGCTCAAAAGGACTGCCTCCTCGTGCCGGCCCAAGGGGGCCTCGGTCACCTCCACCGCCACCCCGAGACTGTGCAGCGGGCGGCTGAAGATCTGCCTGCTGGCGCTGGTCCTCCTGCACACAGTCATCATCATATCAGCCTCCCACAACTCCACGTTGGCGGGCGCCGCCGTCACCTTCTCAACGGAGAAGAGCGCGTCCAATGAGGATTGAACATGTGGATTGGCTGAGGCTGATGGGGTTTTATTGCTTTTGCAAACGTCACGGCCAAGTCGTCTCTTCTGTCTGCTGTCAAAAAAAAACAAAAAAGAAAACACCCAGCACAGGACAGGACGCGGGACGGCTTGACTGAAGCTTGGGCTGGACCGGTCCACCCTTTTAAAGAAGTGACCTCTTGCCACTTAAAACCTGCTCATTGTTTCTATTCCAGCCATATGTTGAGGAGCATCTCGTGCCTCCACCTCTTCTTTCCTTCTGTTTTTTTTTTTTTTTTTTTTTAATGTCGTTCTGTCTGGATTGCACGTGGAAATGGACAGCGATGAAGTATGCACCCCTGCTTGTCATTACATTTGAATTTTTGATGCCTTCTTTTGACTAATCAACACTATTCCCCTTCCTCTTGTTTACGACCTTGCAGTAGCTCATCCATCACTCACGTGGGTTTTTCAGTATTCAGCTTCCCCTCCCTCCCTCTGATGCTCCATGCCTCAACAGTTTGGGCACTGAGACTAAAGGTAACGGTGCCAAGAAGTGTATGCTTGGTAGTGTTTAATCTCTCACAATGGCGCTAAACTGACAGGTGATTCATGGACTTGTTGTCTGTGACATTGTCGGAATAAAAAAAGTGGGGTAAAATCTGAAAACTGGAAAGTTGTTGAAACCAAAACCACTGGGGCCTCATTTATCAACTATACAAAGTATTCATTGAGCCGTTTTGATTACATGGTAGTACAAAGAGTTAAACGGTGTTAACACTGAGAATTTCCCAACAAACAAAAGTACAATCTGAAAGAATGTTTGTTGAAAAAAAAAAACACAAAACATTTTGTAGTCATCTCAAAGTGGCTAGGTTTAACATTCCATTTCTTTATTAAAAAAAAATCATTTTCCATTTATAATTCAGTTGACTTTTAGCAATTACAGGCTATTACATCTGCAACAAATCCAAAAATAATTTGTGCCTTGTTTGGCAGATAGTCAACAATTTGTTCCCCTCCCCCCAAAAAGAGGCTTCAAACTGTATGCCATTTCTGTCGAGCTAAACATAAAACAAAGAGAATTACACATTATACATTTCAAAACAATCACATAAATTTGTGTTAAAGTCTATCATCATTTGAATGCATAATGCGAAATGCCATGAATGGCACCTACAATTTAAGGAATGTCTATTGGAACACAAATGTGCAGCAACACATGTAGACAGAAAATATAACAATGGTCACAGGCATGTATTCTTTCTCCTCTGTGAAACACAACTAACAATATAACGGCAGATTATTGAGCCACAGTAGTCGAGTAAAATTCTGTTTTGGGGACAATTACATCATACTGACCCCTAGTGGCCAAGTTGCAAACACCAAGAAGAAGCTGCACTGAATTAATCATAATTCACAAATTATCCTTTACCTTCTATTTCATTAGGTTAACACTGTAAAGTAAAATATAGATTGTTTTTTTTTTGTTTTTTTTGTTTTTAACAGATACTGATATGAACTGATATGTTTTAGATTACAATCCTTTCAAAGTTCAAACACTTGTATTCATCTCCACTTGGGTTGATAATTGAGGGCCCGCATCTTTAGTGCCTCTATGGTGTCCACCCCTAGTCAGGCCGGTAGTGGCAATGGAGCAATATTATATTTATTTCAAAAAAATCAATCAAAGAAAAAGTGTTTTGCAACATTTATGCCACCCTTGACAAAGTGATGACCCAGACAAGCAAAGGGCTGCATTGGCACGTAAAGAATGTGAGGAGAATTTCAAGGGCTGATCCATCCCACTTGTATGTTTATTATTATTATTATTATTATTATTATTATTATTATTATTATTATTATTATTATTATTATTATTCACTTGTGGCCGGCCATCTGCTATGTGTAAAATGCAGTCTGGCAAAGGACTGACCCAACCACAATTTGCATGCCAACAGGATGAAGATGATAAATGAGTGATCGGGCCACACTGAAAAGAAATACGCAAATTATAAGAGTACTTTAGTAAGCGATTCGGGATTTCAAGAAAGAACAACACTTGACTTGCGGAACTAGTCCAGTGCTATGGGGACAGCGCTATCTGCTGGATCTGATTTGTCATTGCATCACTTAAATTTGTGTAATTTTTCCCACGTACCACTAGAGGGAGCCAACGTTCTACACGTTGCGAAACTGGTCTCGGCCATTGCCTCGATTTCGTTATGACCTTGCTGTTAGAATTGTATCACTCAGTCACAGTACTTTTCTTTTCAGTGTGACCCTAAAATTTCTCCATAGAAATTCAAATCCAAACAGAATGCAGAATCGTCTTGCTTACAATAGTTGCCCTGTCATTTCCTATCTTTTGGTTTTCAGATGCAAACACCCGACTCCCCCATGACTCACGTCCTCATTAAACCTCTGACCCTTGTCTGACCCCCATTGACCCCTTGAATCTCCACCCATCAATAACAACATTCCCTGGAAGACAGTAGTGGATGTATTCGTTCCTCTGATCTCTTTGTTGCGTGCGTCTATGCAGATGATGCTTTCTGTTGTAAATATGTCCCCGCAAAATGGCCCCTCCTCCCCATTGCCCTGTGCAGACTCACGTTCTGCCTTTCTCGAACCCTCACTGTGAATTCTGTTAGCCTCCTCAGTTTTTGTCTGCTTTTGGAGATTGTTATTGCCGCATTTTTCTGTTGTCTACTGCAGTGGTGTGACTTGATGAGTAGGACTAAGTTGGATGTTTAAAAAGATGCGATGAAGAGGTTGTGAAAAAAAAACGTACAAAAAAACAACACTTGAATTATGAAAAGGGTTCAAATACAGACAAAAAATGATAATGTTATCATATTGTCATACTAGAGATGCTTTAGTTTGCTATTTTCCTTTCTTTTCTACAAAAGACTTGATGAAATGAAATTATTTATAAAAATGCGTCCCTCAAGTCATGATCTTTTTTGGACGTAAAAAATGTATTTATTAACATTTTGTTCAAAATAAAAAATAAATATAAATTATGTTACACATTATATTTTGGAGTCTTTTTGTGAGTAAATGTTGTGATGACAGGAAGCAGGAGCTTCCCGAATGGGAGGTTTAGGGGTGTGAGTTAGTGTTAAGATAAATTTAAGTATTTTCTACTTTTTAAAAGCAATTTGTATGAATGAGAAGTACAACACATTTTGGGGAAACTCTCAAATCTGATAAAAGCTATTTAAAGATAGGAGTGGAATGGATACATACACATTAACCGGATGCATTTATCTTCTCTATAGAGGAAAACTCCATGTACCAAAAATCAACCTTGGACTCATTTACGTGACTTGTTAATTGGCATCCAGTCAGTCAGATGGTCATGACAGCTAGCTTGTCTCATTCTGATTCAATCAGGCCAGTGCTGCTGTCGCTGACCATATGAAACGTTTCTCAGCTAAAAAAAAAAAAAAAAAAAAAAAAAAAAAAAAAAGTATAAATACAACTGATCATTTTTGTTGGCCTCTTGTTATTTTTCCCATTTCGCCTTATTTTTTTCCCCATTCATTCATTACAAATCAAACAGTCATTTTTTTTTTATATTGGAGGAAAAACACCTCTTCCTAATAATATAGAACCAATCAAATGAATAACAGCTAAACTAAGCACACGGCAGTAAATGAGCGTTCCATCCTAAAAAAAAAACCTAAAAAGGGAATGGGCGTAACCAAAACCATAGAAACTACAAAAAGCGGTAAGTGAGGCCTTGGATGTATAGTAAAACGACAATATCACTGTATTTGTCAAAAATAAATAAATAAAAGAAATCCAAATCTAAAACACACACACACACACACACACACACACACACACACATATATATATATATATATATATATATATATATATATATATATATTTATATACAGTGTGTATATATATATATATATATATATATATATATATATATATATATATATATATATATATATATATATATATATATATATATATGTACACCCCCCCCCCCCCCCCCCCCCCCCACACACACACACACACACACACACACACAAAAGGGGGTGGGGTGGGGGTTGAGGGTCAGTTGACTTCACCCTGACGACAATGCACTTTTGTGGATTATTGTTAGCATTACCAACTTTTAAGCAGCAGATGGCGCACGAGGAAAGGTTAACATTCAATAAGCAATGTTTCAAACCTTTTTTGGGGCCAAGAACCCCTTTTTATATTGGAAAAATCACGGCACACCACCAAATATGTCACAAAATGTATAAATAATTTTGTAAAAAAATAAATAAAATAAATACTCACACGTTTACTTACTCAGTTTAAAACTGGTACCTGTGTTATAAATTTAGAAATGAATGACTGAAATGCTAAGGGACAATTTTATTGATCACTGTTTTAATATGTGAATATTAGTAAATTTGACTATTTAGAGAGGGACCAAATTGACTCTGTTTTAGAGTAGGCTAAGACTTACACTAAGAAGAGAGTAAAAAATAAAAATAAAAATAAAAAAATAAATAAAATAAAAAGCCACTCAAGGGTTGAGGAACAAACTCACAACCTTCAGCTTGGGAGACTGCCACACTACCATGTGAGCTATGCCCCTCATATTGTTCGCACATGCCCAAGACACCAAAGACATTGTTTTTAGTCTCTCAGAAGAAATGGCATGCAATCATGGAATCAGCTGCAGCGATATACTAACAGAAAGCCGGAGCTGCGTGGCTTAGGAAGTAGATCGACTCTCCCAAGCTGAAGGTCGTGAGTGTGTTTCTCCACCATTGTGCCACTTTTATTGTTTATTTTTCACAATTCTTTATTTTACTCACTTCTAAGTGTGAATATTACTCTAAAATTGAGACTATTTGGTCCCACTCTTTCTTAATAGAGTCAAATTTACTCAACAGAATTTACTGTCTAGTACACCACATTGCGCTCTCCGTTTAAAAGTCAAAAGATTTAAGTCTGTCATTAATCCAGTCAACAGAAAGGTCACTTAATTAGCTAGAACCTCAATGATCACGTTAATTTTGTCTGAATTTCCTCCACGTCTATTTTTAAATGAACTTACCTGTTGAAATATAAATTCTTATTAATTGCCATCACCCTACGAAGAAGTTTACCTCACAATTAAACTTCTCTTTGCCTGGCACTTCACACATTCAAATCAGGGCGGTACAAAAGACTAAAATCATCATTCAAGCCATTTGCTTTGTTTTCTCATTCGCTCTACCTTATATTCATACCATTTCATTTTTATTTTTTTCAGGCAATAACAAAGCACACAATGTGCCAGGTTCCAGAGAGATAGAGAGAGAGAGAGAGAGAGAGAGAGAGAGAGAGAGAGAGAGAGAGAGAGAGAGAGAGAGAGAACAACAAAAAGATAAAGTCCAATTCTACCTGAAAGGGAGTGGGAAGAAGAAAATGTATTTCATCCCACCCCCATCTCCCATTCAAGATTTCAAGCTAGTGACCAGACCATTCGTTTAAATAACATTTTAAATCTATAAATACTGTTGCATTGCTTATGGTGTAAACAAAGATTATTCCATAGTTTAACACCACATACAGTCACACAAAAACCTTTTTCGAGTAGTTCTGATTTTTGGTAACGTGAAATTTCCATATCCTCTCAGTGTATGAGCACACACTCTAATTGTGAAAAACGTTTGTACATTGGCCCGTGATGTTTTGTTAAAGGCTTTGTATAAAATTATAGATGTATAGTATTTCAGTCAATGTCCTCCAATTCTGGAATGACGCAAATATTGATACAACTCTTACATTGGACAGCGGCCGTGCACTGGTGTGTGGAAAGCTTTTTCCTTTCTTGTGTTTGTGTGCTCATAGTACTAAAATGGAGCTTGCGCTCACTATGGTCCTACAGTGTCTTGATGCTCTAAATGAGATGCTAACACCCCACCCACGCGTCTTCCTGCTCACTCTCCTCCCTGGCGAGTGTACATCATGGCATCTCTATAACTCACAAACACGGTGGTGTCTTGACTCGAAGAAGAAGACAGTACCGACTAAAGTAAAGATGCTTTTCTCCTTTCATCGTAGGCAAACAGATTTCGTATTTTCAAACGTCTCTGGTTCAGAACTATTTAATAATTTAACTAATCAGCAGTGACATCTTTGTGTGTCTGAAGCCCTTAAATAAATTCCATGGCTCATGAACAGTTTAAACTCAATATTTTCTAACCGTTTGAATGCCCCATGGCAACATACTGCCTCTCACAGGTCAGTCTCGGTACTACACCAGATCTGGTTTTGGGGAGGAGACTAATGTCGTTGGAGATGTGATTATATGTGTGGTGTGCTGTGTTGGTCATCTTGAGTACACCGCACACTATATAAGACATAAGTACACACTTGTTGTTTTATTAGTGAGAGTTCTCTTTTAAAAAGACTTTCTCCTGTTGATTTGTGTTGCGCCAAAGAGCAAATAGAAAGTGTTGATACACTATTAACATCCGTGAGGGACATGGAGCGCCTCAGGCTCATGCAGTACCTCTTCGTTGCCATCATCATCATCATCATCATCATCATCATCATCATCATCATCATCATCATCATCATCATCATCATCATCATCATCATCATCATCACCACCACTTTCTAGAATAGTTTGGAAGACCTGTGTCATGACAAGGTGTATGATGAACGAATGCTTTTATTTATTTATTTTGGTGGTGTTTTTGGTCCTAGATTTATCTTTTTCTGCTGCTTTTTTTTTATTATCTTGTGTTTATGACCTAACTAGCTTAACTGAGATAACGTGTCAGAGGCGCTATCATGTTTGTAACTCCAAAATGATTGATTGATTTAACTATGCGTAGATTACTACATGTTTTTCATCTTGATCTAAGATAAAACCACAATAGCAAAAACAATAATAATACAAAATGAAACGAAAACATACTGTTGAGTGGCTTTCTGCCTGTTTCATCCCAGCTGTGAAATAAAGTCGAGATGGGGAAAAATGCTGAATGTAGGAGCTGTATATCATAAAAGCCAAACTCCTTTCATGTGTTCCAAAGAGGCTGCTTGTTTATCCTGCCATCAGTTCATACTATTTGTCATGGATGCCGGCTCAGCAATTTCAAACCATTTTCACGTTGCTTTGAACACTGAAAGGAACGACAACTCATTCGGGAGCATTTGGATTCTCATCGCAGCACAAAAATTAGGGTGTCAAATATGCTTTGTGGTCTATAATGTTGTGAAAACGCTAGCTAGGGGTTTCACAAATAGTATATTTCATCTCAAGGAGTAACATACAGTATAGTAACACACTTTTGTCATGCCAGCCTTTCGATAAACTATGATACATGACATGAGCATTCATTTCCATCCATAGTTTTATTATTTTAAAAAAAACTGGCTTCAAGCTGTTAAATAAATGACACTCCCAGTTGAAATGTATTAAACTAAAAACTAAGCTTAAAACGAATTACACATTGTGTATTTAAAACAATCATATAACTGCCTGAAATTCTACTAGCTTAAGGGACACAGTTAATTGACACACTTAATGGCCACAAGAGGCGCTGTACCTTGAAGATGAGGGTTTTGCCCCAAAAGATAAGATGTTTTTTTTTTTTTTTTTTTTTTCTTTCTTTCTCTGTTTGAGAAGATTTACGGACCATTTGAATGAATGTGGCCAATGAGGTAAATATCTTGCTATTTTCTTTCCTAATTGTTTCTGTCTAATTGATCACTTTTCTGTTGCTCGGATGATTGTTGTTGTTGTTGTTGTTGTTGTTATTATTATTATTATTATTATTATTATTATTATTATTATTATTATTATTATTATTATTATTCATCCATCCATTTTCTTGACTGCTTATTCCTCACAAGGGTTGCGGGGGGTGCTGGAGCCTATCTCAGCCGGATTTGGGCAGTAGGCGGGGGACACCCTGGACTGTTTGCCAGCCATTGCAGGGCACACAGAGACAAACAGCATCCACACACACACAAGCACACCTAGGGACAATTCGGAGCGCCCAATTAACCTGCCATGCATGTCTTTGGAATGTGGGAGGAGACCGGAGTACCCGGAGAAGACCCACGCGGGCACGGGGAGAACATGCAAACTCCACCCAGGAAGGCCGGAGCCTGGACTCGAACCCGAGTACTCAGAACTGGGAGGCGGACATGCTAACCAGTCATCCACCATGCCACCCCTATTATTATTATTATTATTATTATTATTATTATTATTATATTTTACTTTTGACAGAGAAAATGGATATCTCACTGATGTTAGCTTTAGAAGTGGTGACTCATCCCCTGGAATTACGACAGCACAATTTCACTTCTATTGTAAAAAGAAGCCTTGACCTCGTTACGGATTTTGTTTCTCTTATCACGCTTGCTATGTGTCACTAAAAAGTGTCCTCAAAATAAAACCAAGAAAAACACTCCATGCTGCAGGGCTTGCACACAAAGCGGACTGTAAAACAAATATTTGAAGCGAACCGGGCTTGTTGACTTCAAACATTTATGGAAAAAGTCAAATGATGGTGAGTTCATGCTTCCCCTTGGGCGAAAAACTGCCGAAAGGGAAAAAGGGGTGTGGACATTTACACAGTAAATGAGCTACTCTGCCGTGTGACTCCAACAAAGTAACAACTAGTCAGAATGACTGACTAGAACAGAGCTCGTATGAAATTGAATGAAAAAGTTATTATTACTGTCAATAAACTTAAATGGTAGTTTCAGATACTCAATTTTGTTAATGAAAATATGTTCTGAATTTTAGTCAATTAATTTTCATTAACTATAATAACCCTCAGTGTCCACCCTGACTGATGCTATGAAATAACGGCACCTAAAACATGACCAACATGACTGATTTTGCGCAAACAAATGTGAGCTAATAATAGTGACGCTGGCGCCTGGTGATAATGTGGCAGATGCAGCGTTACTGCACGTTTTGGCTTCCCTCTCATCATCAACAGACATCGAGTGATGCAAGTGTGCCTCACATTCCTCCAAGGAGCTCTCTGAACTCTTGACTTTCTAATCTATTTCCACCAATTGAGCTGGGAGGTAATATTCTTTCACCATTACCTTCCACAAGGGGGTTACAGTATATTAATGCTTGTGAGTTAGTGAGCAAGATTATTTAAAAGCTATACAACCGTAAAACCTGTGAAAAATGATTTGTAGGGGAATAAGTCGTTAAATGCAGACAAAGTTCCAGAGTTAGATTTTTTTTCTCTTTTACTCTTCTAATAGAAAGCTCAAGAAAACACTTAATTTCAAATGACAAAATTCCTTTGCTCATCTTTGTTTCTTATTCTTGTTCATGTTGCTAATAATTCCTAACTGCAGTTGCCTTCTGTTACCAAGGCACATTGTTGCAGAGATTGTAATTAAATGGACACATTAACTCTGCATGGGTGGGCAGTGAAGTCATTACAGCAGCTCGGATGTATTTACATGGTTTGATAAATTGAGAGAATGAATCCAGATGTACTTCAAGTATGACCAAAGTTCATTCAGTAACACAAATGGATCATAAATTAACACAGCCTGAGCCGTTCTCACGACTGGTTTGCTGAAAGCATCGGTGAGGCTTGTTATGAGGCACGGCTGTGCGCTTGCTTGCAGTAATTATTCATCCAGTTTGGTGCTCTTAATCAGAAAGTCATTCTCATGCCCTGATGGAGGTGGAATCTAATGAAGCTAGATGAAATGTAGATTATGCCAAGCATTGCCGCAAAAATATCGTTTTGCATCACAAAAGCATAGCATTGTTGTAGACTGAAAAAGGTGAAAATGAAACAAATTTTCTGCTTTGAGATAAGAGTTTGATTAGTTCAGTGACCACACTCATTACTCAAAACATGCAAAGCTTTATTTAAAAAACCCCTTCGGACCCATAGATGATTGCAGTAGACATGGCATATTTGCGTTTATAAACCAATTGAAACGCATAATGATTGTCAACATTTCTGGTTCATGATTGGATCCTAGCTAACTAATCACAATCACAAGTTGATTTGTATGATGTTCATGTTAAAAATTTTACATATAAGTTTGGTAAGTTTAGAACACGTTACAGCCATACTATCTTGGCGTCCACTATAACAAATAAAAACATAAGATAACCCCCAATTTCCCCCCCCCCATGTTGGTCTTATGTAGGAAGAGTCAAAAACAGTAAAATAAATAAATACATTTTGCCAAGCAGAAAAACTGTGGGTCTAAAGGGGTTAAATGTTTGTTGAATGTTACATTAGCGTTTAGCTTAGCATGGTAATTCTACTATATCGATGTCCAATGCTTAATATTTGCAAGTGCTATGGTAACCTAGATATTAGATTAGTCTTCATGCTATTTGCTAATGCATGATAAACTCATAGGATTTTTCTCATGTTCAAATTTTAGCTTCACAATTAGCCTATCACGCTAACACTAGTATTCAATGCTAATGTTAAATGCGAAGTACCATGTGGCATGCAAATGTGATGATCTGGAGCCATGCTAGCCTATCTTAGCTTAGCTTCTGTGATGTGGTTATTTTTTTTGGTAGGATAATTGAACCTGTACTATTCCTTGGCTATTATTTAATGTATATTTAGGAACTAAATGCAATAATGACCTAAGTTTATTTCATGTATCAGTGGCAATATTCCTTTCTGTCAGTGCAATTGCAACACCTAAATTCAAATAAACTATAAAGAAGAAGAAGACGAAAAAGTCCCATCTGAGTTTATCACCTGTTTTTGAGTTCAGACAAAAATGAGGCAAAAATTCAAATAAATCAACAAGTGTTTGGAAAGTCATGAAGGAAAAAGAAACCAGTGGTGTAACAATCAACAGACATTGAACAGACAGAACAAGGAAAACCACAGTAATTGATGACGTTAGCATTTTGACAACTACAACATGTGCAACAACTTTCAGATAGTCGAGTAAAGATATCACATTCTGCTGATCTCCAAAGACTTTGTGAGCACAAATACAGAGGCTGTGCCAGAGGATGAAAAACACTCATTCAAAAATGGAGTAGCAAGGTCAGGCTGGAATTGGAGAAAAATTTAATGGTGATGGCAAAGCTTTGAGATAATTTTGAATATTTTCTGAACATACTTGCTTCAAAGGACTGTTTGTTAATGAAGAATATGGAAAACATTTGAAAAAGACCCACATTGAACAACATTACTGCCTTATTAAGAGAAGTAGCTTAATGAATGTGAACACTGAATTCAATGCAGTGGTATCTTGACTTCTGAGTTTATCAGATCAATTGCAGTAAGATCCATCCAATTTAGCTCAGCCAAATAAAAATTCTTCTGGATGGAAACTTGCTGGCACGTCGCTAGGATCTTAATGAGCCAAACTTGCCAAACATGGTAACCTGTTGAAATAACTTGAACACTCAACACGGATGATACTGTACATATCACATTCATATCAGTGACCCAGCAGGCCATGGGAGCAGTTGCGCCAGAGGTCCTCGCAATATCATCAGCAAGCGTAGAAATGCTGCTTGACAAGTGACCTACAGGTGCTGAGGCAATGCTGTGGAAAACGAGAGCTATACTACATAATGCTTTTGTGCTGTTGCAGTCCAAAAAAAAAAGAAAAAAAAGAGGGAAATGTGCCAGCTCAATGCGGCTATTTTATTTTTTTTTTACAGTCCAGGGCCTCAGAATTCCTTAGCCTTTTCCTTATGCATATTGTATGTTCCAGGTAAACATTGACACAGACCATAATCTCATAATTATCTTTTAATCAAAAGATGAGCTACTGATCTTTTCAAACTGTTTTATAGCCTGTCTGACATTGATAAATGGATAATTAATCCACAAGTCAGAGAAGACTGCTATCAAACAATGTGGTCCTATTGTACCTAAGACACACACAAAAAACCCTGATTAAGCAGGGACGTCTACTTCCATCTTCCCATCCATTTGGCCGGCTCTTCCAGCGGGATCCTGAGGAATTGCCAGACCAACAAGGAGACATAGTTTCTCCAACCCGTCCTAGGTCATCTCCAGGGCCTCACTCCCCAGGGATGCATCTAGGAAGCATCCTAATGATAGATTCCCGATCCACCTCATCTGGCTCCTCCCAAGGCAGGGGAGCAGAGGCTCTACTCTGAGCACCTTCCAGATGACTAAAATTCTCTTGCTCCACTTTCCCCTCATTTGTGAACAAGACCCCAAGCAACATAACTCCTCCACTTGGGGCAGGATCTGAAGCGGGCACTCAACCGTTTATTGACTGGTGACCATGGTCTCAGATTTGGAGGTTCTGAATCTCATCCCAACCTCTCCAGTGAGAGTTGAAGATTGCAGCTTGATGAAGGCAACAGTATATCAGCATCATCAGCAAAATGCAGAGATGTAATATTGAGGTCACCAACTAGGACCCCCTCAACGTCTAAAAAAAATTCTGTCCATAAAGAATACAAACAGATTCAGCCTTGGTGGAGTCAAACCCTCCTTGGAAGTGAATCCGACTTACTGCCAGCAATGCGGACCAAACACTGACACCGGTCATACGGGAATCGAACAACCTGTATCAGTACCTCGTACTCGTATAAACACTTTGTTCAGATCCCTGAATAGAACTTACCAGGGAGACTGACCTCGATGTCCACACGATGCTGTAAAAACGTGTCAATCAGGACCGCCCCAAAACCACCTCAATACACTACCTCAGATGGAGCGAGGTAAGGTGTGAATTCCCAAACTGCATATAACCAAGCACATTAGTTTTTTTCCACCTTGGAACATCCATCCGGCCATTGTCAATACCTGGTATCCTATTACTGTAAAGATGGAGTCTATTCCAGGTGACAGAGAAAAAGTGGACTACTGTACCCTGGACACTGGTCACAAGGTGATTGGACAGGATATTGAATGGGAATTGAGGGGATTTGGTCTGCGGCCACCTTGTGATTGGTCGACTGGTGACCCAGTGTTAGTTGGCTTAGACTCTAGTCTAGTCTAAAATGAACATATGATCCTAGCTAGAAACACGACAACTTCCAATGACCCACATGAAATCACATTAACAAATCCCGTTTCTGCTGAAGCCAATGGTTGTTTAACGATGTTCCCTTTTATTGGGGGTTTGATTAGAAGGTATAATTTAAACAACTTAATAGATGTAAAGAAAACGAGCCATTGCACTTCATGTGTGTGTTCTTGAAGCTAATTATTTACTGTTGCTATAATTGTATTGATTCACAAAAGAGCTGTTAGTGACTGAGGCCCGGTGCGTTTAATATATCATCTTCACTGAGATGTGATATGATTGGCACGGGGACAAAACACAGTAATTATAATTCACAGCCTTCAGGCTTTTATGATTGGCTTCCTTAATAAGCACACAAGCAAACTGGAAATTACATTTGTGTTCCCGCCATCAGAATAGAAATGGGAGACATTTTCGAAATGCTGCATTGGCTGAGCTATGCAACATTTGCCCCCCTCACCTCCCCACCATCTACAGGATGAAATCTATCTTTATTCAGTGTTTTTCCTTGGTTAACAAAAACATATTGCTATGTGTTGCATGGCGCAAAGGAGAGAGGATGCTCAGAGGAAGAAGAGGAACGTGCAGAAGAGGGTAAATAAATTATTAGGAACCGCTGCAAGAGGGTTGGAAAGAAGACAAACGAGCTGTCTACGGGGCTATGGTTATGCCGTGGGGAAATGGGCGGGGTTAAAATAGGTTGTGTCCATTTACGAGACCCTCTGCTGTTGCCTTTCATTACTCAACTGGGTTGCAGATGGCGGTTTGGATAAACAGCTTGGAGAGCAGGAGGTTTATGATGTACGCTACATGGTACATGCTGCTGTTACAGAGGTATTGAAGGGCTTTCCTAATTCACAGCATTGTGGTCAGTGTGAGAAAAACAAATTTCATTTTTATTTTGGGTGGCCACTTCCATAAGGTCAAAAAGGAGGACATATTTTTAAAAAAATAACAAGTGTTCCCTCACTATAACGCGGTTCACTTTTCACGGCTTCGCTGTTTGGCAGATTTTTTTTTTTTTTGTGTGTGCAAGTTTGCATGCATTTTTTTTTTTTTTTTTTTACAGTAATGTACTTATTTTGTAAAATTTATGAAGGTTGTTGGTATTTTTTGGAATCTAACTCCAGCGGAAAACGAGGGAAAACTGTACATCAGAATTGCAGTGTATTTTCATCAACAATAAAGTTTTGCTTGGTTTATGGCTGCCTGTGAAATTTAGAGTCCACTTTAAGATTCTTCTATTTGTTTTCAGATCTCTAAATGGTCTTGCCCCACCTTATCTCGCTGAGCTCTTGCACCCCTACACACCTGCCCGGTGCCTCAGGTCAGCAAACCAGACTCAATTGGAGGTACCGAGGGCAAAGCGGAGACTTAGAGGAGATCGAGCCTTTGCTGTTGCCGGTCCCTCCCTTTGGAACGACCTTCCAGTAAATATTCGGCAATCCCCCTCTTTATCCTCTTTTAAAACACGTCTTAAAACACATCTGTATTTTTTGGCTTTTGGTGCACCATGAGACTTTTTCATGGTGTTTTGTGGTGTGTGTGAGTTTGATGTTTAGTCTACTTATCCACTCGCTTACTTCTTATTATTTTACTGATGTGAAATTTATTTACTTGTAAAAACAAAAAAACACGCAGTTGAAAATGTTTGCTTTGTTCTTGTTTTGTTCCCTTATTCTTTACTGCACAACCGATATTTATGTTTATGTACTTTGTATACAGCAATGCCTGTTCTTTAAAGCGCTTTATAAATAAAGTTGAGTTGAGTGTTTCTAAGAGTTTTGAATCATTCCAGAAAGATTCATTTGTAGTCGAATATTATGTGATGAAGATGGATGGCGCAGAATATGGACATGTGTCGAATACTATTGTTGACACAGGAAAGGACAAATTTGTCGTTCTGTTATTACTTTAGCGAATGCTAAATGTCTCGCACTGTTGCATTGGGTCTCAGTTGTTTTACGCTAATAGGACTACATTTCCCATGATTCATAGACATATGGAAGCACAAAGTAGTTCTGTTTCTGGTATGATGAATACACACGCCTGCTAGCAATTCAATACGAATGAGAATGTGAATGCAAACATGAATGTCAACTAAATAGGAAGGAATTTAACAGTTAAATTTTAATTAGTTTATCTTATGAATTTGCGAGGGAACGCAAAGTTTTTTTTGTTTTTTTTTTCTACCATGTCACCTTAGAGGCTCCGTAAGAGAGAGAGATAGACAGATAGATAGAGAGATAGATAGATAGATAGATAGATAGATAGATAGATAGACAGACAGACAGCAGTCTAAGACTTTATCCCTGTGAATAAATTAAGACTAGAAACAAACAAAAAACAGAACAACCCCGCCTTTCAAAACAAACAAACAAAAAAAAGAATAGATTTCTTAGACAGTCCACAGTAAGCTTGCTAATCATGCTGCTAAGTTGAAGGCGCACATGAGCCAAACTCTGACATACAGTCAGCAAGCACACATTACATCGTCTGTTTGCAACAGGTGCGAAATCAGGAACTCTCTAAGGAACCTACCATAGATGGTATTGACTTTTATAGAAACAGGTAAATATTATAAATATCCACTGTCAGCTTTGGGAGCGTAGTAGTAGTCTTAAAGCTTGACCATTTAGTGTTTTATAAGGTGAGCGCAACGATTTTAAATTTAAATCCGTTTTCTACAGGGAGCCAGTAGAGTGAAGGTAGAGAAATGATCACTTATCTTTAATGCAGTTAAAATTCAGGGTTACAGGTCACAAAAGCATTCACGCTGCCCTTGGCTGTTGTTGTATACGTGGGAGCTGAATATTAAAATTTGATCAAAGTTGATGTCAAGATTCTTCACTGTTTTACCCCAGGCTAAAGCAATCAAAAGTAGTGATGTCATTAGAGACCATGCCTCAACCTCATGTAATTTTGGTTTCATCTAAATTCCTTCGGAAGAAATTTCCAGCCACCCATCCATGATTTCTGTAACATATGCCTGAAGTTGACAGTTTGGTTTCATGAAGTTTCATTGAAAAGTTAAGTTCTGTGTCATCTGTTCAAAAGACAGAAGCCAAGCCCATTGTTTTTTTTTAAGAATACTGCCTAAGGGAACTATCGGCTGAAAAACAGCAATCCAAGCATGAAGCCCTGCGGCACTGCATTCTAAAAGGAGGATTTCAACCTATTTAAGGCCATTCAAGACTCTGTAAAGTGTTTCCAAGTAGATCATACGTGAAGATCATTTCTGAAAATGTGCAGAACTGATTGAAAAATGTTGAGATGTGTTTTCAGAAATACAAAATAGCATTCATTTTTTTTAGTGGAGCTGAATCTTTAATACAGCATTTTTTTCAATTATTATTATTTTTTTATTTTTTATTTTGAAGCTTCATTTTATATACATAGCGATTTTCTTACTCATTCCAATTTGGCCAAATTGTTAAATTGGTCAATTGATCAAGCAAAGTCAACATCGCCAAACAGTGTTGGGCATCCTAAAGTAAACATTTGCTGTGCACTGAATGTTGGAGAATCCTCCTGCATGCCTACAATGAACTTGCGTGTGCTCCGTTTTTACAGGCTACCAAAAAACAAAACAAAAACAAAAAAAACAGCTGTCATACAAACATGCTACAGTGGCGCACTTTGGTGCCTCTGCATGCACAATCAATGTGACAAAATTGCCCCGGTCAAAAGCCAATTTCAACTAAAGTGTAATCACCAATGGATTCACGCCATATATCGTTATCATTCATATTGATGTCTGAAATTTTACAAGGTAGTCTACCATCCTTTTCAATCCACCTTAGCAGCGTTCATTAAAAGACATGATGTCTTTTAATTGTGAAAAGACTTTAAAAGCCCTATTGTGGAATGAAACTCTTCGAATGACAACTGGGATTAAAAAATATATATATATATATTTCCTCCCCTCAACTGTTTTCTGGTCTAACACATCTGATTAACGATGCAGCACTCTGTGTTGCTATGGCAGCGACTCCTTTTCAGGCTTACTATGGATTTTTGAGTGTAGCGAATGTCTCTTGAGGAATCCAAGTCAAACCACAGCGTCATCAAAGGCGACTTCTGATGGGAAAGTTACTTTTTAAATGCTTGTATATGAATTGTTGGGTCTCTGGAGTGCACACCTGGCGGCTGTTTGAAAGCACTAGATGACTTGACCACCAAGTACCAAATGACACGTAGCTAAATCTTGAGTTATATGCCTATTTCTAAAAATGTGCCTTTAAATGAGCCGTTGAGAATATTGTCAAATTGTGACAAAATGTTATGGTTAATTTACATAAGAGTGGCATGTAATATAGATGTGTAAAGCTCAATCTTTGGGGTATCTGAAGAAATCACGTTAGGACACCTTGGATCTCTTACATTAAAAAAAAAAAAAAAATGCATGACTCATTTCAGAAAACTGACTTGTCCATTTTATATTTACACATACACAAAAATATATCTCCCCATTTTTATTATATTAAATATAAGACAAGTAGCCTAAACCATGGGAAACAGTCAACACATTAAACATAATTAACATCAACAACCCCACATATATTTACAACAGAATATGTTCACATGAAACAACTATATTGCACACTATTGCAACATGGCACAAGCAGGCACCAGCTGTGGCAAATTCTTATAAATACAAATAAATAAAAGCTTTGGTTACCATATACATACAGAAGATGAAGAAATATATTCAACGAATGAGGTCAGCCAAGCCCCTCCCTCCATTTTTGTATCTAAACCTAGTTTTGTTTTTCACAAGATGTTTATAGATGTAAACAGGAGCATGACAGCACCACTTCGCTTCATCGGGACAAACTCAGCACAAAGACGAAAAAAACACAAATAAACAAACAAATTCCAGCAGGCCAATATGAGTAAAAGACAACTTTGAATTGACAGTGTTGGTTGTATCTTGCATCTCCTAGATTGCAATTTATTGAATTGCTTCAAGACGAGTTGCTTTTACGTTGTTTACTCATTTCATACTTCTGAGTTGAATGATGACGTTGACGTTTCATGTTCCCAGTTTTTGGGACCTGGCAATCAATCCCAAATTTACTGGTCAGTAGATTTATCATTTTGATGTTACCTGTCTGGATCGGTTTGTGCTGCTCTCCAGAAATAAATATAAGGACACTGATGTGTAGCGGTTCATTCGGCCGACTTGTAAGCGAGCAGTGTGGGTTCAATGCCCACTCGGTGACAGTTTATATTAGGGGTGTGAATTGCCTAGTACCTGACGATTCGATTCGTATCACGATTCACAGGTCACGATTCGATTCGATACCGATTAATCCCGATACGAATTTATAAGTCGATTGTTGTGATTTTTTTTCATTCAAATTTAGAAAATACTAATCAGTAAGCTTGTAGAGTGTAAGATTTATATGAAAATGTATTATTTATTTATCTGAAATTTCAGTCTTATAGAGGTTGTAATCTGTTTCATGTTTGAACAGCATTAAAATAAAATATTAAGGCTTAATGTTCCGTTCATATAACATTCTTCCATGCTCAAGGTGTGAATCCTAAAAAAAAAAAAAAAAAAAAAAAATCCATTCTGCCGATTATTGAATCGATTCGAGAATCGCGCTATATCGCTATATCGCGATATATCGCCGAATCGATTTTTTTTAACACCCCTAGTTTATATATTATAATATATAACTTTATTGACATCTTATTAATTTATTATTCATTTAATGCTTTGATTTGAATTCTGTTTTTTTCTCCTTTAGGAGCTTCCCCTTGTTAAATTTTAAACAACCTACTAATTTTAAAGGTGCCTCAAAATAACCGTATCTGTCCAAGTTAGCATAGGTTACTCCCAACCATTTTTACAAAATGGAGAGATGGTACAATACCCATCATGCTTTACAGCAGTTGTCTTCAAGCAACACCAAGTCTTCTAGAATTTTATGTTCGATACTTGCCACTGAATTCATTTTTCAACAGTGCCATCCTTTCCTGTTTGAAAGCAAGCACCTTTTCGTCTCGCATTGACATTTCCCACAAACGCTAATATAAAGGTTAGGAGATTTGACTTTCAGAACTGGCCAATTGACTTCACCAAGCCAAAGCGTTATGTGGTCAAAAGCTAGAGATTGGACGAAAGAAAGATAAATCAAGCTGACTAAACAGTTTCACATGGAAGCATATGCTGCATTTCCCAGACGGACGATTAGAAATTCTGCTTAGTTAGGCAACAACACAAATGCAGCTCGTTTCAAAACAAGCCTCTGACAAATATGAGGTAATAAGGCAAAATTGCTGTTAGTTGGGTTTTATATTTGCAAACAACTGAACACAAATGGAGTATTTTAATATACCAAAAGGCTATTGGTAGTATAGCTGTTTACAAAGCTGACTTTTGTACAGCTGGTGATGAATCCAGTCACACGTCAAATCTTATAGACCCCACATACAGTACACCAAAACAAATGAGAGTAAACAAGGAGTCCTCAGTTGATCCATTTTGGTGTTTCTTAACTGAATGGTTTGGTGTAAGTGAGGCACTTTTTTTTTTCCAGGCTGACAAAGCAACGGGTGCATTCATCCGTCTAACATTCTACTACATGCTCTCAGAATGCGCAACACAAAAACCCCCCAAAGCAACGCTTAGCACGAGTACGAAAACGACCGCGGCGGCTCATCAGGTGGGCGTGGAGCCGACGGTGGTGTAGCTGTACTTGGACACCGACGTGGCCATGGTGGCGGCCATGGAATATCCGGTGGTGCCGTCCTCTCCCGCCTCCAGCAGGGCCGGGCAGCACCGGCGGCACAGGCGGTTGCGGCAGCAGCGGGCGAAGGTGGACAGCAGGGCCTTGCGGAAGCGAGTGTTCATGAAGCAGTAGATGACGGGGTTGACGCAGGCCGACGTGTACGACAGCAGGTGGATGAAGGAAATGGGGATCCCCGACAGGGCTTTGGAGGCCGCCTTCGAGTCGAAAGCCTTCCAGGTGTTGGCCGAGTACAGCGGCATCCAGCAGACGAAGAAGAGCGCCACGATCACCAGCAGCATCCGGATGACTCGCTTTTTGGCCTGTAACTTGGCGTTGGACGTGTTGCTGCGAGCGCGCTCGGTCTTGGGCGGCGTGGAAGCGGAGGCGGCGGCGGAAAATGACGACGACGAGGTAGGCAGGGTAGGGAGCTCCATGGTGGAGGACTTTTTGGGGACCTGAACGTAGCAACCGTCATCGTCGTCATCGTCATTTGACTCAGCGGCAGTTCCGTTTCTCAGCTCTGTGGAGGACACGTCATGTAACCGAGGTTAGAATTGTTATTAGGTTTTATTTCACTTTTACTTTTGTTTATTCAATTCGATTAGGTTTTTTTTTGTTTTTTTTTGTATAGAGGGTTTGATAGTTTTTATTGTTTCGAAAAGGCTGTCTTGGTTTTTCTTAGTTTTATTATTGTTTTAGTTTTATGGTGTATTTTAAGGTTACAAAGGATTGTATAATAAAGTGAAGTATAGCACATTTCCAAAAACTAATGTGACCTTTTCTCTTCTGTAAAATAAATTTAAAATAATCCCTGAAAGCTCATGTGCCAAGTTGACAAAGATGAAAACATTTATTATTATTATTATATTTTGGCTATTTATGAACATTTTTAAAAGAAAAAGTTTTCAAATGTAGTTATTTTGTTAACCAAGAAAATTTCGATCACACAAGTACTGCAGTACAGTGAACCTCAGTGTACAGTATACTATAGATTCCAAGCTATCATTTAGCATGATGTCATCATGGTTTTGGCCACGACACTTTCTCCCCCGTTTTATTTATGTCACGCTAGGCCGTTCGCACTATTGCACTGCAGCATTTTGGCTGTTGAGCAGAGAATAATTGGCAGTATTGGACTTTTGTCAGCTGTCTATGATGGTACAAGCAGAAGGAGCTTTTCCCCAGTATGGAGTCAGCCAGCCGACAACCACTCAGCAAAGAAAGTATTCCCAGATGAAAGAGAGACAAAAGCCAGCAATACAGAACCGTAAATTGAATCAAGAAAGGAATAAATGGGAGAGGAGAAATCAAACAATTCCTTCTATATGCGACTTTCTCCCCAATTGACAATTGGCCATTAAAAACCCAGTTGTTTGTTTACATTCAAATTCAGCTTTTTGCAAAGGTTAGTGATGGCAAGCACGCTATGACAGCAAGATTACAATGTCGTCATCCCAGCTGAAGACTTCTAAGACCCTGGGTGTCCTCACGCTGCCCTTTGGAGACTCAATCTTGATTCTTTCTTATCTTCTAAATGGCTTCACACAGCATGTGGACTGAGTTACAAGAAATAAATTAAACTCTGAACTTCTTGAGTTCTAAATGGCAAAGTAAACGGAGATCAAGTATTTTTATGAGGGGAAAAAAAATCTTCCTCCTACATGCTTTAAACATAGATAGTTGAACAAAAAATGGAGAACTAAATTGCTAGACAATGGTGTGCCTATAAGAGGAGGGGCTTGGTGTTACCGGATGTGAAGGCAGCTAACCTGCTAAGCTTGTGTTTTCAACTGTAGTGCTGTCTGTCAAATGGCCGACATTGGCTCTCCATTCCCACATTCCATGTAGCAGGGACACTGGAGTCCCATTTCACCTGCATTGACTATTTAATAGCCTGCGCATTTGTATTCAAAGCTGATGCACTGCACTACGCAGAAATACATTAAAGTTATCTCCAAAAGGAATGAAAAGTGAAGTACAATGATATTTTGGTATCGGGTGCAGAAACTGATAGCTGATAAATAATTCTCTGCCTCAGGCAAACACATTAGCATATGAAGCGAAGCAGTTTTATTTTCTGTGTCAATATACCAAGTGACACCATCGAACTGTTCATAAAACCTCAAACTTTTGAATTTCGTTTGCAGATCTCACCAGTGGTCTCTGCTTGGTTCTGCTTCATTTCAAAGCGCATGCCCCGGTAAAGCTCTCTGGAGATCAGCCCGTAGGCCACGGCCATCACCACTCCAGGAATGAAGAACAGAATGAACAGCAGAAGCACATACCTGGAAAACAGCAGAAGAGGAAGGAAGATCGATAAAGTCACTGTTGATTTGGTGACGCGCGAAAACGCTCGCCCATAATTGGCAACAAAACCAAACTACAGTAAATTCATAGACTTCAAGATTCCTAAAGGGAAAGTCAACCCCCAAAATATTCTTCATATGTTTTATGCAGCCCCACTAGTCTAAACACGGTGTTCTGATTTATATTACGTTTGTGGATTTTGAGTTAAACAGCAAAATGTACCCATTTTTATCCATCTCAGGGGGCGGCCATTTTGCCACTTGCTGTCTGACTGAAAATAACATCACACATTGCTCAAGGCTCATCTAACAGCCAATCACATCTCACTTGTTTTCTGAAGCCGAGCCATGATTGGTCTTTACTTGAGCAACTGAGATGTCATTTTCAGTTGAACGCACATGGCAAAATGGTCGCCTCCTGGGTTAGATAAAAACATGGATTTTGCTGCTTTAAACTCAAATTCCTCAAAAACACACTATTAATCAGAATGCCGTTTTTAGACTAGTGATGGCACATACAACATATTTTAAAGAAAATGTTGGGGTTGACCAATTTTAATCACTTTCTGGATCATATTCACTAACTTGTTCTGTCTCATTACTAGCTTAACTTCCTTATTGTGTCAACGGTCATAGATGGGTTGCAATTTGTAAATACGCTAACTGAAAACTGTGCATGCAAATGTTAATCATGAGCCCTTTTTCCATGACAGGAACATCAACCCATACCTGTGAACTTTTTCCTTAGGTGCTGAACAACATTTCACTGGGGAGGATTTGATTTGACACTTTTGCATTGTAGTACAAGGTGAATGACTCGCAAGCAAAACACTACCGCAGACACGGGTGGACAACATGCAGGCTGTGGTGCATTTTTTGAGGAGTAGTGCAGAGGAAGCTGGATGCTGGGGCCCAACTATTTGCTGGTATGCAAATTGCTGGGCCCAGCAAAATTCAACCTTTTGGGAGATACCCGTGTCTGAAAAGAGAACGATGTAGATTCTGTCAAATGTTAGCCAGCGGCAGGTTGGCACTTGAAGCACAAATTGTCTTCACAAGGGTGAACCTCAAGCTCTGACTGCAGTGGAAGGAAGTCTCAAGATTCTCCGGTAACAGCAGGATGAGTCACTCGATTCCTTACTAGTCAGTTTGGAAACTTTTTTTTTTTTTTTTTTTTTTTGCTAAAGGCGTCTAAGCACTACATAGTATTACACACTGGAAAGTCTGCTTCGGAAATGTAAATGAACCATTGCATGCTCTTCAAAACAACAACAACAAAAGGGACAGCTTTCATCAATGAAGAAACTGATTGCATGATAGCGAATGGGTTAATTTTAGCTTTCCTGAAATGTCTCTTTGATGGCAATTCTATAAATCAAGGTTTAGCCCATCCGTTCATCCTGTGATATTCTAATGTCTTCCTGGGCCCCCTTTGAACAAATCACACCCCTTTTGATAGAACAGAGGGCTTCAGTCCGGTCCATCTGGCCGTTTGAAACTGATACACCAGAGGATTTACCACTTGATAGACTGAAAAGGGCGGAAACCTTGAAAAACGTCTCACATTGTTTCCACATCACCAGAACGGTCGACTGAATGCAGAAAGGATATAAAATGTGTGTACAGTGCCCAATCAATGCTTCTCTCTTCCTTAGCAAATGAACTGAATTGGAGAAGCAATAATGAGCAAAGCTTTAATCCGCCTTCAAAGCAGCTTTAGATAATGTTCCCCGCATTCACGAGCAAAACTGAAGTTCAAGACGGTTCAGAAAGCCTCCAGTCTTGACTCGTTACTGCTCATCCCAGATGTCGAGATAGCTCGCCTCCCACAGCCTTGTCTTTCATATAAGCCGGCCCTTTTAAATCTGCCATACGATTTTTTTTTTAATTTTTTTTATTCCTTTATTGCTCCTCAATTTGAACCAGCCGATGCTGGAGAATATTTTCTCAGTCTCCATCGACTTGTGCTGCCTTTTAAAGACCTTTCGGGAACATGTCAGGTGGATGGATTGCTTGGTAGACACTGAGCAATTAAAAGTTTCGCCTGCATAGACAACAACTGTGCACTTTTGTCTCGGATGTGGACATTTCATCATCTTTGACGCCGGGAACTCCTTTCATGCTCCTGTTAATTAACCCTCAGTCGGGCCTGTCGCTTCTCTTCATCTTAAACAACCTCATTGATTAAATTATAGTCAATCATTTTGGCTGGAACCACAGAGCACAGACAGGTGATTATCTTTCATCAAGGCGGGTTCAAAATAAAAAAGGAAGGCTTACATACCAGCTTTGCTCGGCGTGGTGACTGGGCCAGGTGAGGCGACACATGTGGCCCACGGTGCCGTTGGCCTTGGGGAAAGTCTTGATGATGCTGAACACCGGGTACGGAATCATGATGAGCAGGGAGAGCACCCAGGTGGCGGCGATAACGCGGTACGCGTGGGATCGCGTCTGCCACGCTCTGGACTTGAGCGGGTTACAGATGGCACTGTATCGCTCGATGGCAATCGCCACCAGGCTGAAGGTGGAAATGCTGACGGACAGCCCTACGGGAAAGTAACAACACCTTACACACTTGACTTTATTATTATTATTATTATTATTATTATTATTATTATTAATTAAATCTCACTAATAACACTTATCTTGAGGCACTTGCCTGTTAATGGACGCATTGTGAATTGAGTCCATTTGTGGAGGACCTCAAACGTGTTACGTTACCTTTCATTTGGTGGGTAGCGTGGGTCTTAAATGTAGGTGGCCAAAACATGCCTAATTAAAATTAAGCTGCACTGATAAATCCACCAGAGAGTGTTTGAACGACACTAAATGGAAATCAACTAGGCCTTTTCAACAGATGTGCTGCTTTAACATCGTGACATGACGACAACAATATTCTAGTAATTTTATTATCGTAATATTGTCATTATCATTACATCCCTACTCAAATCCAGACACGGTATATTATCAAACCAGAAATTGTGAAAAATAAATAAAAGAAAATTTATTGACTGACCAATTAATTGTCATGTTTTGTTTCGGTGGGGTTGGGTTTTTGTTGTATTTTGGGTGTTCATGTCTTTTATCTGGTTTGGCTTCCTTGTCTCGTTATCGTTAACCTTGTCCACCTGCATGTGTCTTCCCTTCCAGTATGTGTGACCAATCAGTGCCCTCAGCCTATTGTGTTTCCCAGGTGTTTCTTGTTAGTGTCTCGTTAGTGTTGGTGTATTTAGTCAGTGGTGTTTGTTCACGCGGTGTGGGAGCATTGTCTTGTTGAGTTGTGTTGGTGTCAAGTCAAGTCAAGTCAAGTCAAGTCAAGTCAAGTCAAGTCAGAACTGTTTGTTGGTCTCCAGTCAAGTTTCCACTTGTCTTTTTCACATTCAGTCGCCTACGTTCTGTCAAGTTCACCCTCGTCCACCTCCTGTCCAGTTGTCCCACGTCCTGTCAAGTCGCCCCACATTCAGTCCAGTCATGGCGACCAGTCCGCTCACGTTCCGTCCCGTCATGTCAACCATCTTCGTTGTAAATAAAGTTCATCACATTGCCCTTCCTGTCTGTCTTCCTGTCTTGTTTCTATGCAATTGGGTCTATCCCCCACATTCATTCCCCTCACCCACTCACACCACCACCAACCGTGACATTACTAGGGATGTCACGATAACTGCAATATCCTGATATCGCGATAGTAAAACTGCCACAATATCAATGTCAACATCATGGCACGATATTAAAAGCAGCACATCTGTTAAAAATGTCAAGTTGATTTCCATTTGTGCACTTCTAGCACCCTCTGGTGGTTAGTTTTTTGTAGTGCAATTTAATTTGCATACAGCATGTTTTGGCCCTTCTATGTTTAAATTCCATGCTAATCGTCAGATGAAGGGGAATGTAATATGCTTGTTGTGAATTGAGTCAATATGGAACTCAATGTGTGTATGCATTATGAGATCGTATGTTGTTTATGTGCATTAATATGTACAAAAGCACAATATTGTGCTGTTTTTAGTTTGAGCTCATTTTTTGTTTTACAATATTATGACCTTCAATATCATCATCATCCACAATATTGTGATAATTATCGTATCGTGAGCTTCATATTGTGATAATATCCTATCGCAACATATGGATATTATTAAATCCCTGCCAATTACACTCTTAGTCTCCTGAAAATGACTCCCTTATTCAGTGATACCACCATTGCCTTTAAAAATCATCAACCAAGACATGTCCCCCCTTTCTCGTTTGGCAAGGCAATTCCTGCAGGGATGACTGTAAGCCACCATGCATTTAGATGAAGGCACAAGCTGCAGCCCAGTGAGTTCAGACAGTCCATAGCCATGAGGCGGGATGTGATAAATAACATTGATAACGACGCCTGCCCACTACAGGAGACCGCAGGGAATAACCCCAACCGACCGTTGTACCTGGATCATTCCACATGCATCCACTTTTGAAATCACGGGAGACATTTGTCATTGACACAATGAAGTGGACTTGAAATTAATTACAAAAAATGCAGAGTGCTAATCTATGGGCTACCTAGATAAGTCCATGGCTACATAACCAGCCCTAAGAATTGTTAACAGAAATTGAAAAATGTAATGTAATGTGTCAAACTGCAGGCTTAAGGTCGAGGACACACAGACAACTTTGCAAGGACGTCAAATGACTGACTAAGTTCCATCTTGTAAGATTGTCCCATAAGATTCTCTGTCTGCGTGAGGTGTGTTACGAGTGGATTTGATTTATGCCTGGGCCTGTCATAGATTAAAAATAAATAAAAAAAATCTGTCAAGATTTGAAATATTCTTGTGTTTTGAGGGCCTTCGTGTCCAGCTGAAGTGGGAGGATTGTTTGTCACTGAGAAAGCCAAGAACTAAAAATATTGCTTGTGCCACCTTGGAAGTTAGAAAATTGGGCCCAATACAAGCTTCATAGAGAAGAATACATGAAATAAAAAACAATAAGTTGACATTGTTTCTATTTTATTACCTTTTACAGTAATTGCACTTTGGGGAACTTTCATGGATTACAGTCCTAAAATGCAGCTGGTTCTTATGAAAAAACTGAAATAAGATCAACTGTACCACTCTGTCCTCAATGTGTGTGCCCAACACAAATTGACAGATAGCGAACAGTCAAAGTGAAAAAATTGAGAGGCTGGAGTAAAGTTTTCGTTTTACTGTTGTCTTCAATCTTTCTACTTTATATTCTGTAAAACTGAAACGATATAAACATACAATACAATGTTATGTCACTCAAATATACATGCACAAACAATCATGACGATACAAATAGCTGTGCACAAACTGCAACATAACTGGTGTTAGTTACGCAAACAAAATATCAAATGCCTTTTATAAATGAAAGTGTAGTGATTAGAACATAATTCACCCACGGAACGTTGGGACGAAGGGGGAGTTTGTTGGGATGAAAGGATGAAAGGATGAAAGGATAAAAGAACAAAATGTTGGTAGGTCTGTGAGCCTCGCGCAGAGTGAGTTGTTGTTGTTGCTGTTAAACGATGAGAAGCTGATATCAATAAACCGCCGGTCTTTGGCTCCGGACTTCAACACTCTGCCTCCGACTCCCGTCACTGCTCGCTACATTGGTGACCCCGACATCCGCCTCGTTGACGTTTCCGAGGCTGAGAATTTTATCGAATTGAGCGACATGGCGAACTCCGCTGATCTCAAGTTACCGGAGTTTTGGGAGTCGGCCGCGGCGACGTGGTTTGTACAAGCTGAAGCTCAGTTTGCCATCCGGGGAATTACGGACGATTCCACGCGCTACTACCACGTCGGGGCCGCGCTCGGGAGCTCCACGGCGGCCAGAGCAACGGCGCTAGCGAACACTACCATCTCCGAGCCACGTGCTCTGGCGGAGGAAGCTGACCGGTTTTTCCTGGCCACCCAGCATCACAACCACGAGGTCTTGGCCTCTGCACGCGCCTTCCCGGTCCCGGCGGCCGCAACGGCACCTCATAAGGTACGCGCTGCCGTGGATGGCCGATCGGCCCCTGGCTTATGCTATTTTCACGCACGTTTTGGTACCAAGGCGAAGAGGTGCCGCGCCCCTTGCTCCTTTGTTGCGTCGGGAAACGGCGACGCCTCCACTCAGTTTCAGCTGTGAGTGGGGGCGCAGAGTGCCGGCTGCTGTTTATCATGGACACCCTCTCCAGACTCAAGTTCCTCTGTGACTCCGGCGCCCGCAGAAGCGTGTTGCCTGCCTCGGCTGAAGATGCTGCCGGGGGCACTCATGGCCCGCACCTGTCAGCGGCCAACGATGCACCGATCCGGACCTACGGCACTAAGACAGAATGTGTCTTTGGTGTGCCCTCCATCCAATACCTCGGCCACCTCATCAACGAGGACGGCGCCACCCCGCTCCCGGCAAAAGTGGAAGCTGTTGCCGCTTTTCCTCGACCCCGGACGGCCCAGGGTCTTCGGGAGTTCCTCGGGATGGTGACTTTTTACCACAGGTTCATCCGCCTCTTCAGCTTCATCCTGGAGGGCCGTGAGTTCACGGTCTTCGTCGATCACATGCCGCTCGCCTTCTCCATGTCGAAGTTGTCCGAGCCGTGGTCCGCGCGGCAACAGCGACAATTGCCGTTCATATCTGGATACACCACGGACATCCGACATATCGCTGGCAAGGACGACGTGGTCGCGGATTGTCTGTCCAGGGCAGCCGTCAACACGGTACAGCTGGGCCTCGACTTTTCCCGGATGGCGGCCGACCAGGCTTCCGACCGTGACACCCAGTCACTTCGGGGCTCCGACACCGGGTTGCAAGTTAAAACGGCTCATGTTGACCTGGCCGGACCCTTGGACGTGCCCCGCGCCCCCCGCCGCGGCCGCCCCCCTGGGCTGCGCCTTGTGGTCCGTGTGGGGTCCCTTCCAGTTGTTCCTGCATCCCCGCCAGTTGGTGCGCGGGACTGTTCTGGTGTTTCTGCTGTGTCCCTCCCGCCCTCGCTCCCTGGGTCCTGTACCCGCAGGGGTCGGGCAGTTTTGCCGCCCCGTCATCCGGAGTTTGATTGTGGGTGAATTCTGGGGGGGCTTGTGTAGTGATTAGAACATAATTCACCCACGGAACGTTGGGACGAAGGGGGAGTTTGTTGGGATGAAAGGATGAAAGGATGAAAGGATGAAAGGATGAAAGGATAAAAGGATAAAAGAACAAAATGTTGGTAGGTCTGTGAGCCTCGCGCAGAGTGAGTTGTTGTTGTTGCTGTTAAACGATGAGAAGCTGATATCAATAAACCGCCGGTCTTTGGCTCCGGACTTCAACACTCTGCCTCCGACTCCCGTCACTGCTCGCTACAAAAGCAACATTAAAGGAAAAAGATAAAATCACAAGCGATGCTTTTCTGTGGCACAAGCAACATAGGAAGTCGTGAGAATGTCGCCAGTATGCAAGCTAGCGAGTGATTTGCACACGGCCCACTATTAACTAAAGATGTCATGTGATCACCTACCGGAACGTGGCTGAAATCAACCGAAAAACAACTACGCGAAAACGCCTGCAGAGGGCGCCAAAGCAACACAAACTAGGCAGGTCCAACAGGTCATGACACTCCCCGCCTGGTATGATAAAATACCACTATCTGTAAACACAAACACAAAATGAAATAGCTAACTGTGTCACATGTCTTCCGCACTCTTCAGAAGAATCGTCTCGGAGACTGGCCTCAAGAAAGTCTTTGCTGACCCAGATCTCGTAACTTTGAGTTCGACTTTCCGGATTTTCCCATCCCGATCAGGGAACGTTTTTATGACGAGAGCCATCGGCCACTCATTCCCCTTCACCTGGCTGTCTTTCAGCAGGACCAAGTCGCCTTCATTCAAATTAGGATGAATGTCCTGCCACTTGCCACGGCTTTGAAGTGTTGGCAGGTATTCGCGTCTCCATCTATTCCAAAAGATGTTGGCCAGGTGTTGTACCTGTCTCCATTGCTGGCGATGGAGGTCTTTGCTGTCAAAGGTTCCTGGAGGAGGAGGATAAGTACACACCTTCTGTGTCAGGAGTGAAGCAGGTGTCAGAAGAAAAGGTGAGTCCGGGTTCGAAGAGATTGGCACAAGCGGTCTGGCATTAATGATCGCCACAACCTCTGCCATCAAAGTTGACAGCACCTCATGTGTGAGGCGTGAAAGGCCAGTTTGCATAAGCATGGAATCCAGTATTCGTCGAGAGATGCCAATCATTCGATCCCAAACTCCCCCCATGTGGGAGGAATGGGGAGGGTTGAAAACCCAAGTGCAGCCTTCATCAGCCAAGTACTTCCTGACATTGGGCTCTTCGGGATTTGTTACGAGCATTTGCAGTTCCTTGCAGGCGCATGTAAAGTTGGTTCCGCAGTCGGAACGTATTTGTTTCGCAGGTCCACGCAGAGCGAAGAAACGGCGCAAGGCGTGAATGAAACTTGATGTATCCATTGCCTCGATCAACTCTATGTGCACGGCGCGTGTGCTCATGCATGTGAAAAGCACAGCCCATCTTTTGCTGTTAGCCTGACCGCCACGGGTCCGTCTTGTGACGACACTCCAAGGACCGAACACGTCGAGTCCGACGTAGGTGAAGGGTGGCTCGGAGCTCAGGCGATCAGGAGGCAGATCTGCCATCTTTTGCTTGACAGTTTTTCCACGAAGCTTGTTACATGTGATGCACTTGCGCAAGGCCCAGTTTATAGATCTTCTGGCCCCAACAATCCAGAATCCTGCTGTACGGATAGAGCCTTCTGTAAAGATGCGGCCTTGGTGTCTGACCTTTTCGTGGTAATGCCTGATGAGTAGCATCGCAACGTGGCTGCGGCCTGGGATGACAAGAGGCAGCTTTTCTCTTGTGTCAAGTGCAGACTGGTTGAGCCTGCCACTAATTCTTAGAAGACCATCATCATCGACATAAGGATTCAGTTTCCTCAGTGAACTGTCTTTTGAAATCTTCTTTCTGGCAGCCAAGCAAGAGAATTCTTTTCTGTAGTTTTCTTCTTGCACACACTTGATGATAAGCATTTCTGCTTTGAACAACTCTTCTGGTGTGTGAAGCTTCTTGCAATGATGCCAACCGCTACAATCTTGAAGTTGGGTTTTAGTGGCACTGCGTCTCGACTGAGTTATGTGTGTCAAGAATGTAATGGCTCGCACCAGCGACTTCCAGGATGAGAACCGCTCGAATCGATGAGAGCCCAGAGTAGCTGGAAGAACAGACAGTGTAGTAGCATGAGAACGCACCTCTGTATCCAGATCTGGCGTAACAAGGTGGTAAGGCTCCTCTTCTGAAGTGGACACGTCTTCAGGAAGGGACAGGAAATGAGGCCCGGTGAGGCAGGTTGTGTCAGCAAGCTCAGCTGCAGGTACAGATCATGTGGCAACATCGGCTGGATTCTTGGTGGTGCAGATGTAGTGCCACTGCTCAGGTTTGGTGGATTTTCTGATTCGCTGTACTCTGTTGGCGACATAGACATAAAACCGTCTGGTCTGGTTGTATATGTATCCCAAAACAACTTTGCTGTCTGTATAAAACTGCATAGCATCTATACTGACATCCAATTCTCTCTCCACCAACTCCGCCATTTCCACTGCCAATACAGCTGCTCCCAGCTCCAATCTCGGGACTGTGTGGGCGGATGCAGGAGCTAGTTTAGCTTTTCCTAGGACAAAGCCAATGTGACACTTTTCAGTGCTATTGGACACCTTTAGGTAGGCTACAGCTGCTATGGCTTTAATTGAAGCGTCTGAGAAGATGTGGAGTTCCTTCCTGTAGGCGGTGGTAAGAGTACTAGGAGTGTAAGCTCTTGGAATCTTTAGGTGGCTCAGACTTTGTAAGGAGTTTTCCCATACTTTCCATTCAGATTTCTTCTCGTCAGGAAGAGGACTGTCCCAGTCGAGCACGTCGCCACTGGTAAGTTCTCGCAGTCGGAATTTCCCTTGAATAATGACTGGCGCAGCAAGTCCAAGAGGGTCGAAAAGGCTGTTTACAGTAGCTAGAATGCCTCTCCGTGTGAATGGTTTCTCTGCAGTTTCCACTCTGAATGTAAAGAGGTCATGTTTGAGGTCCCAGCTGAGCCCTAGGCTGCGTTGGATGTGGTCTGAACTGTCGTCAAAGTCTAAATTCTGGAGACTTTTTGCATGGTCCCCTTGAGGAAAGGCTTCCAAGACTTCAGGGTTGTTTGATGCTATCTTATGGAGCCGCAGGTTGGAGATAGCTAGCATCTCTTGTGTCCTCTTAAGCAGGCTGATGGCCTCTGCAGCTGTTGGAAGGGACTTAAGGCCGTCGTCGACATAAAAGTCTCGGTCAACAAAGTGTTTAGCGTCCATGCCGTATTTACTAGCTCCCTGTTGTGCTGCATGACGAAGACCGTAGATGGCTACTGCTGGTGACGGACTGTTGCCGAATACGTGGACTTTCATTCTGTACTCGACGATTTCGTTGCAGGGATTGTTGTCTTTGAATCAGAAGAACCGAAGGAAGTCTCGATGGTCTTCCCTTACGATGAAACTGTGAAACATCTGCTCTATGTCCGCTATCACAGCCACTTGCTCTCTTCGGAAACGCAGCAAGACTCCGAGCAGAGTATTGTTCAAATCTGGACCGGTTAGAAGCACATCGTTCAACGAGATGCCATGGTGTTGCGCACTGGAGTCAAAGACGACCCTGATTTGGGTTGGCTTACGTGGGTGGTATACACCAAAGATGGGTAGATACCATCGTTCATCTACCTCTGACAAAGTGGGAGCCAATTCTGCCTGATCACGATCAAAGATTTTTTGCATGAAGTCCAGGAAATGACTCTTCATTTCAGGTTTTTTTGCTAGGGTGCGTTGAAGGGAAGCAAGGCGACTCAGAGCCTGCTCTCGATTGTCTGGGAGCCGTGGGCGTGGAGACCGGAATGGAAGTGGTGCTACCCAACTGTTGGTGTTGTCCATGAACATCTCTTTATTCATCAGCTCGAGGAACAGCCTATCTTCAATGGAGAGGCCCACTTTATCGTCATCTTTGGTCTTTTCAAAGATTGAGTTGCCAAGACCGCCGTCATCAAATGTGTTGCAAAACATTTCTTTCACTTTAAGGTGCTTAGGGGATGGAGACAGGAGAGACGGGCGCCCATTTTCAAGCACGTTGGTTCGGAAAGAGGTGACAGACTCTGGCTTGTGTGCTGATCCCAAACAGACATTGCCGATGACAACCCAGCCAAGGTCGAGCCTCTGAGCATAGGGGGCGTTAGGAGGACCGTTGCGATGCTCTCTGACCTTGTGCACCTGAAGGATGTCGCGTCCTAAAAGGAGTAATATTTGAGCATCTGGATCTAGGCATGGGATCTTGTGGGCTATGGACCTCAGATGAGCATGATGCTGTGCAGCTGCAGGTGTTGGGATCTCTGACCGATCATCGGGCATGTGATTACACTCGATGAGTGTGGGAAGCGCCACTTTCGTCATACCATCCAATGACTCCACCATGAATCCTGTAGCTCGTCTTCCTGAGGTTTCAGTAGTACCTGCGCATGTGCGCAATGTGTATGGTGAGTCCAATCCTTCAATTTGGAAGAGGTTGAAGAATTCTGATTGCACTAATGACTTGTTACTTTGATCGTCTAAAATAACATAGACCTTAATAGCTTTGTCTTGGTGTGCCTTGGAGTAAACTCTCACCAGGCAGATTTTGGAACAAGACCTAGGTTCCTTCCCACTGTCACACACTTCTGTGCATCTGGATGTGACATCTGACTGACTTGCTTCTCCATTGTTCTCCCCGCCGTGCTCAAACGAGGGGTTGCTGCTCTCCCAACGAGCAGGTCCTGGGTGTAGTGCAGCAATGTGGCTGTCGCTCTGACACTCGGTGCACTTCAAGACCGCTTCACATTTCTTTGCTAGGTGAGTTGTAGAGGAACAACACCTAAAGCAGATGCCGTTTTCCTTTAGAAAAGCCTTACGTTCTTCCAGCGGCTTGCTTCGAAAACCTCGACACCTTTTCAGCGGATGGGGTTTTTTATGAATAGGACACTGCTTATCAATGTCATTTGGCTTGCTGTTTGTGCTGTATGACTGTAAAGCTGAGTGTTGTGATGCAACTTCGTTCTAGTGAACAGATACATATTTTTCAAAGTTTCCTGCTTTTCCTTTCACTTGATCAGGCCTATTTTGAACCGTGGTGGACTTATGGGAACTGCTGGATGGAGCTGCAGTGCTGGTTGGAAGAGTAAAACTGGGGTCGTTTCTTCTCTTTGCTTCGTTGCATATGAAATCTGTGAAGAAAGCGAATGGAGGAAAGGATACATTATACTGTTCTTTGTACTGAGAACCCTGAGCTAACCACCTCTCTTGCAGATTGTATGGGAGTTTTTCAACAATGTGTTTAACTCCTCTGGAAGTGTCCAGGTATGAGAGACCAGGTAAGTAGCCTTCAGGTTTTGCTGACTCTAACTCCCTTAGTAGGTCTCCAAGCTCCCTGAGCTTTAAAGCGTCCTTGAAATTGATCTTGGGAAAGTTCTCTAACCTCTCAAAAAGAGCCCTCTCGATGACTTCAGGGGAGCCATAACACTCATCCAAGCAGTTCCATGCCATCTCCAAGCCTACAGCAGGGTTAACGACATGCACAGAACGAATTCTCATGATGTGCTCTGAAGATTGGTTTCCTAGCCATTTTGTTAGAAGGTCAAGTTCTTCGCTGGCACTTAAGTTAAGCCCTCCTGTGGCATTCTGGAATGAGGACTTCCAAGCCCAGTAGTTCTCTGGGCGATCATTGAACTTGATGAGGCCTGAGTTCACAAGTTCATGACGCACTAGGTATCGTGTGATATCACTCATATCAGTCCTGTCGTCAATATGTGGCTGTAATGGAGCTCTGCTGTCGTTTGGCTGCGTGAAGGGAGAGCTAGCAGTGGGTTGTCGGTGATCTGCTGGCACTGGCCTTCTGGGTTGCTGTGCTCCGTTGTTGTTGTCTGCCATGTAGCAATGGCGAACCACTGGCGTAGCCCTCACTGGCTGCTTTGCCATAGGAACACTAATCTTTGCCAATGTGGGAGAGGTGCTGCTGTCAATTATAGGGTTTTGCTCTTTTTCGTCTGCTTGCACATTTTGTTTGTTGGGTAACAACAAGGATGGTGAATATGGGTCAAGTTTTGGAGGCTCCTGATAACTGAGGTGTAATTTGGAATGTTGTTCAACATAGGCGCGGGTACGCTGCATGGTGGCATGAACAGAATCGCAGCGAGTCCTGTTGTCCTCTCGAGCTTCCGCTTCTGCTGCTGCTTCAAAGACTTCAGCTTCTGCCAAAGCTGCAGCTATTTCTTTCTCATGTTGTAAAGTTGTCAGTTGTGCAGCTAGACGAGCCTCTGCTAATTTTAATTCTGCTTCTCGCTGGATGAAGGGAGCACTTGCACGTGCCGCTTCAACTTTAGCCCGGGCTCTGGCTGCTGCCCTGCTTGCTGAGGAGGAAGTTGAGGAGGTGGAGAAAGAATACTGGGATTTTGCTTTGGGAGAAGTGAGCTTTCCTGTTCATCATCTCCAATGGGTAATTGTTTTTTGATGTGCTCATCTCTGTACGTAACCTTGAAAGGTCTCAGTCTCATCCTGACTAATTATTTGACTAGAGCACACTTTCTCCAAAGTGCCAACAATCTAGTAGATGAATAAAAGAAAACATTTGCAACAAAGAAATTAACTAAAGCCATTAACATCAGATTCTGATTGTTCAGTTATCTTTAATAGTACACAGACTCATCATAAACCAGATTATGCCTGGCAGGGTACATTTTAGTCAGCAAGCATGCATTTCTAGTTTTACTTCTAATAATTCTTTTCATTTTCTTGCAATGTGTCCTATTTTCTCACTTCACGAGTAATCCACACTTTATGCAAGGGCTGGCAGTTTGCCATTTTCGAAGAGGTGTGCCAGACGAGCACAAATGGTGCACCGACTCATTTAGGCTGCCTAAGTGCAAGTCCCGTAGGTTCATTTCACAGTCAACAGTTTCCAGACACTTCAAAAACTCTCAAGTGTCTAATGTGCCTCTCAGTTGAAGGATTAGCCCATTGGCGAGTCAAATCTGGCCCACATTCATTCAAATTGTCCTTTGGACACGCCTCCATTTTCGGTTATAAATTCTTTTGCATTATTTCTGGGTGATAACATTTCCATGCAAGTTGCGCTTCACTCTTGAAACAATTGCTCGAGGATATTGAAAGCGCTGCTAAGATAATTTCTCAACCAAGGAGGATTGGCTGCGTTCTTTTATTAATCTTTTAGTCTTTAAGAAAAAAAAAAAGCAAAGCAATTTTCCACTGACTGCTCAACAGCTGCAGTCAAGGTTGTTGTCACGCATTGCACATCTCAAGCACGCCTTCATTTCCCCTCAACTATTCAAATTGACTTGGCTCATACCTGATGACGCCCTAAAACATGAAAAGCAGCTCGTTGGAGAGCACGCGAGACAAAAATACATTATGCAAAAAGGTAGCTTGGGGGGGTGAGACTGAGCCACTACGTTGATGGATAATTGCATCACACCAGCAGCAGCAAGTGCACCACATGGCATCATAAACACACCACATGTTACATTGGCTAATAACTGTCGCTGACAGTAGTACGGCTATGATTCATGTGATTATTCAACTGTGGATCAATGGATGGATGCTTATAGGCAAAAGGTATAACAGAAGGCTCAATGGTATACAGAGTAGACCCTTTAAAAAAAAAAAAGAATATTATGGAAAAGTTAATTTATTTCCATAATTCCATTCAAAAATTCTAACTTAGATTATCAATTCAAGGCCCACAATTTACTTGAAATTGATTTCAAGTATTTATTCCAACTCATAAAACCAGAAATCAACAGTGTTTTGCATGGGGAAAAAAAGCCGACATGGATGGATGTTATTTTCAAAACGATATGTCAATCTTCAGTAGTTGGTTGGGAATCTCTTTGCCTTATCACTGCCTGGATGCGCCGTGGTATTGTCTGGGGGTCCTGGAAGACCAGGTTTTCTTGATGCTTGCTTTCAGCTTTTTGTTTTTAGGTCTGGTGGCCCTCATTTTCCTCTTAATAATACCGTATTACAACAGGAAAACTATACAGATGTAAGTACACCGTAAAATTTCTTGTTTTAAGAATATCTCTTTACACTATTAATTCCAGGAAATAAAAGCGATACTTTATTTGTTGATGAGTATATGTGAAACTAATACAATATGGTATTAGTGGTATTACATGTAATGCTATTTTTCCTGGACTACATTGATCCAGATTTGGGGCTGAGGTTTTGAAATACACATGGGCTCAAATCTGGATTAATGGCAGGATTGGATTTCCAAATCTGGATTTGAATTGTCAAGATTAAATGTGGTTTGAAATATCCAATTTGAGATCTGGGTTTAATCGAATCCACCAGGTTTAATCCTTAAATACTGGGCCCTGATGATCATATTGGGTGAAGATTAGATTCATTTTCTCATTTCTGTACAGGTTATGCTGACAAAGTAACCCTGGTCCTAAAGATACAAAGATATTTCCAAACGAAACAGCAATTTCTTAATTTTATTAAACAATCTCATGTTTTGGGTTTATGTAGTGGTGTTAAAAAAACACACACCAAAAAAGCATTTAATAATAATAACAACAACAATAATAATAATAATAATAATAATAATAATAATAATAATAATATCAACAATAACGGTAACAATAATAATAATAATAATAATTCACGCCCATAAAAGTGCTGGATTCCACAAAAATGTTCATTATTCAAGCAGCAATGGCACAACCAGTTGTACAGCACCTATTTGATCATTCATATTAAAAAAAAAAAAAAAAAAAAAAAAAAAAACACACATTAAAGGGAGAATTGATAAAAGAGAAGGAGCTACAGTATATTAAATTATTAATCAGTAGGCCACTCTAGCTTCACTTTTAAAATGATATAGTATGAAAGTAGTCCAGTGACTATTTAAGATCGTTTTGTTATTGCACTAAGTGGAACTTTTCATTTTCGATTGAAGTTTAAGATGGGATATTTAAATGTAATTTGTTTCATCATTTTATGATGCGCCACTGATTGGCAATAAAAAAATAAAAAAAATAAAAAAAATGATCGTTTATTTTGTTTAAACCATTGCTGCACTACATTTTAACTGCCATATAAAAAGACACAATGCTGGGACTGTATTTGAATTCTGACAATGTGGATTGGATCAGGACTCTGTAGCTGCAGATACTCAAAATCCTGTAATGAGCAACAGCCGTATGAGCCTAGTTTTGATTCTGGATCTATTTGCATTTTACTGGGGGATTTTTCAAACAAACAAAGTGCAGTCAGAGGCAGTCGAATAACTTGAAATGCAGTGTGGACAAAACCGGGTCACGGCTCAATCCTAGATTCAGCAAACTGCTACACTGTCAAGTAGAAAACTGCACAACTTGCAAAAAGTTATCTTCAAGGCCGGTGTCATTTCAGGATCAACCTAAAATGCATTGTGTCCTTTACAGGTGAAGTTAATTTAACCTTCTACAAAACTTTTAATAGCACATATACACAACCTGCTGCTGTGTAACAGAGGTGACTGGCAAGATTCACGACAGGTGTTTGATCCCATGAATGGACCATTTCACTTGCTTTTCTACATCTGTCGCAACCTTCTGATGACTGAATCTCAACGGCCACTTCTGAGAACATCCCGATTGAAACCTCGTAATTGCGAGGTAGTGTTCAATTGTTGGGTGTCGTTTTTGTTCTAAAGATGGATTAAACAGCTGTGGGTTTTACATCAATACAATGTCATCATCATATTGAATCCTTTCACATTTTTGTACAGTTGTTCAAGAGATGGTAAAGAACAGCGATTCAGTTCTCCAAAATGGAATCTTGAAAATGTTTTTTTTAGATTGCTGTTACAAGAACTTGCATGTATCTGAGCAAGCCATTCTGAATTTTGCTAAACTACTTGTATAACAATTCAGTTAATTTACATAACTCGCACCAAACCAGGTTTGTCTGCTCATTCCTTAGCAATAAGGTTTTGTTGGAGCAGTTTGGGTTAAGTGATAAGCCGAAGACAAGATTTAAGTTGCGGATGTGGTGTCAGGGGCTGAAATTATTGATCTTTGGTTTCATTTGATTAAATCAAGCAAGCAAGCGTCCAGCTCAGAAAGTCAGCCAGGTTGTCATTACTTGCCATCAGCATATTGCTCCACCGGACTGTGGCTTTGGCAAGCTTTCTTTCAGATACTCTGTGAAAATGGGATTGTTGAACTCTGCATCCAATTTGAAAAGCAAAATCCAAGATGTCAAGTATTCCATACAACCTTCCCTTATGCTTGACTCTGACTAAAAGCCTCGCAAGGATTCCTGCATGATTTTGGTCGAGCGGGAGACAGCTCATTGCCAAGTCACACTTGCAAAGACGTGTGACCGTCGGCGCTCTTTTGTAGCACGATGGTTACCCTCCGACAAGCAAAGTGAAGCCTTTTTGAGAGACGGGCTCTTGTTAGACGTCAAGTAGTTGTCATGTCAGAAGGATTGTAAGGCTACAGCACATTTTCGGATGGGCTGTCAGCCACAGAAAGAGGTCTCGTTTTGATTGATAGAAAAAAAATATAATACATTCAGACTCCATCAATAATCAAGCTTAATTTCTGTACAGTTCTGGTACTATCAGCAGGCTTGGTTATAATGATCTGCATAGTATTAACAAGCCTTCCTCATGTCAAGCACGACTTACAGAAATCCACTTGAAATGAGATCTGAGCATGGAGCAGTACAGCAGACGATTCCAAACAAACAATGGCCTGCTTACAGGAATAATAAGATTATGAAATACTCTTGAGTCCCAACCACATGTATGCAAACAATTAAAATTTACTTTATAATTAAGGTTCATTTAACTAATGGTTTAATTAAGGAGCCATTTGGTGGAATTAGGGATTAATGGCTCCACTATTTCCAAATTTGCAGCCATGCAAAGCAGCTGCTCATCGTTTAGTGGTAAAAATATAACAATTGAGAAAAGCATCAACCTGCATTGGTGCATTAATTATGTATGCTAGATGACAATAGACTACATTTACATGCAGTCAATAAATACAGGGAGTCCTTGAGTTAAAGCACACTCGACCTAAGGCGTTTCGACTTTACAACAGTTGCACCCGGTTCGCCATTTTGGCTCCTCGTCCGCACTGTTTTCCCCTCGACCGCTATTTAGCCATTAGCTAGTGCTAATGGCTTGTACACTTATGGGAGTATCTTTGGCTTTTTTTTGCCCTCTTTTCCACATCATGGCCCCAAAGAAGAAAGCTACGTCATCTAGCAATGTTGGTTCAGCCAAAAGAAAAGCAATTATCATGGAAACGAAGCTAAACATCATAAAAAGATCACAGAAAGGAGAGACACCGACGATCGGCAAAGACTTGGGCTTTAGTCGGGCAGCAACCTTTAAAAAACAAAACAAAAAAACAAAACAATAGGCTCTTGTTCAGGTTTTTTTCAAACCCGAATATGGCCCCTGGGGTATCCCTTTTCTAACTCAAATGTTTGGTCATGTGAATGTGATCGGGGTACATGCTCTATTTGCAAGGAATTTTGGTCTCAAGTACAGGAACTACTTGCGTGGCGGCCATCTTACGGTGCCACTTGCTAAGCGAGTCTAAGTTGAACACATTGACTTCTCTGCGTTGTTTTCACATTAATTTTTGTCTGACAGACAAAAAAAATGCACACACATATGCATGCACAGGGCTGCACATAAGAGGTGCGCCAAATGCGCATGCGTACTAAACATAGTCATAAACGCGGCAGATTCGGTTGCGCAATGATATTGCAACTCACTTACTGTAGGCAGGCTCCACTCTGTCGAAAAATTCAAGTCAAGTTGTTACCTAGGGCTAACTTCAGAATAAAAGACCATGAAGGCATCAATGTCTACATATAGGATTACTTTTTAGGCTTTTATTTTGAAGTTGGCATCGTAGACAACTCAAGTGTCCTTCTCTTCCTTTGTTTTATACTTATGTTGTACTTTGTTTGTGTATTGTGTTATACGTGTCCAGGTCATGTTTGTAAATGAGAATTAGTTCTCAAACATTTTTATCTGGTTAAATAAAGGTTACATAAAAAAAAAACAAATAAAATAAATAAAGTAGAGCATTTACATAGTGTGAATAACCATTATGGCGGCTAGCTTGACTTTGCTGTCTCTAGCCTCTCATGCTAACAGTGTAGCGGAAACGGTGGCAGAAGTTGGATATACACTTCTGAAAATAAAATGTCAAATTACTTTTGTTCATATTAGCCAATATTCATCTATGTGAGTTCTAACAAAAAACTGAGGCAGCTCACAGTAAGTGGCACTTTTTTTTTTTTTTTTTTTTTTTTTAGAATAGCTGGTGAGTTTTTCTTTTCTTATCTTTTTTTTTTCTTTTTTTCTTTTTTTTTTTTTTTTTAACACCAGGCCCTCAGGCAGCTCATGCAGACCTGGGGGGGGAACCCATGTTTGTGTGCCCTGTAATGACAAAGACTAAACATTTTTCACGAACCGACGTTCTTCCAATTGTTGTGACAACTTATGTTGCAGTAAAGTCGTGCTGAATTGCATGAGTCTATCCAATTTGCATAGCACTCGTCCTCATTAGGGCTGACTGAGCGAGAGGCCAGTTGATGGCAGGGCGCATCTATACCAACGCCGCCAAATTTAGAGCCTTCAGGAAGCGGCTAGCATGCTAACATGTCAATTCACCATGCTGCCCTAATCAGCGACCTATCAGAATCTCACCCATGAAGTAGGCGACCGTCTTGCACATGGCGGCCCCGAAGATGAAGTCCTCCAGGATGTTGGGGATGAGTGTGAAGGGCATGCAGAAGACGGCCATCATCAGGTCGCTGATGGCAAGCGACAGCAGGAAGGAGTTGGTGACCGTTCTCATGCGCTTGTTGAGAATCAGGACGACGATGATGAGCAGGTTGCCAAACACGCTGAGGAGGAAGATGAGCGTGTAGAGCACAATGCGCAGCGTGTCCATCTCTGAGGAGAGAGCAGAGCCGCACAATGTGATTTATAGCATCTTATTTTCATTCCACTTATTAAAGAAAGGCACATAGAGCAGCAATGATAGACTGCGCACTCAATTAGGAAGTAGTCATTCATCAAAATTATTTCTTGCGCTCGGGTCCACAGAGAAAAGATGAAGACGGAATAAAATGTCAGAAGATAATTGGAACATTAATCTCAGCTGACACAAATGCAGATGCCTTCCATAGGCAGGTTAACATCTGACACCAGTGACGTGTCAACCTAAAAAAATAAAATATTGAACAAAACTGACAGAAAGCCAATCTACATTGAAGACTTGAGTCACAAAATAAACAGATTAGTGTCTTCAGTGTCAATATTTGCCAGCTTGAAGATGAAGCAACAAACAAGGATTAGCACACTGCTTTAGGACGCGTTTGTCAAACTGGAAAGGGGAGATTAAAACTAAATATCCGCCTCAAGAGTTTGAATTAATATTTGTGCACAGGGTTTCCCCCAAAAGACTGTAAAACGCAAGTTTTTTTTTTTTTTTTTTTTTCTCACCAGCGGTTTGCTGTTGATCATTTTCGGGGCACTCCCCTCGCTCGGCCCAGCCTGTCAAGTGCCAGCGCACTTGAGAGTGAGAGCATGTGACAGGACGAGGTCGAGAACGGCCGAGCGTGGCGCTGACTGAGCACTCTGATTAACGACGGTGACGAGGCACAAGCCGCAAGGTCTGCGGCACAGCCTCCAGACACGTTTTGGCACGCCAAATCAGCCTGCATCGCATCCTGGCCAATGATGATTAAGCATTAACTGCCTTTTATATTCGCTACTTGCATTTATTAACATCATGAAACTATACAGTTGTGCTCGAAAGTTTACGCACCCTTGGGGTATTAAACTTATGAGCTCACAATACTGTATAAAAACTCACGATATTGTGGGGGAAAAAAAAAAAAAAAACTCAGCGGAGGGAAAAAAAAGGACAAGAAATGAAAATCAAAGTGGGGCTTGAGTGAATCCCTATCGGTCACGCAATGGATGACCAGACAGTATGTAAAAAAAAAAAAGTGGGCAAAAATGTTTGATCTCTCAAGATCAGGGGTCTGCAACCTAATGCTCTGGACCCACATAACTCTTTACTCCATTTCCCATGGCTCTCTGTGGATCAATTAGTAGAAATTATTTTTCCCATATTTATTTTTATTTTATTTTTTTAGATAAAATATACCAACATTTTAAGTTGTCGTAAAAAGAGACAAAATGTGTCTGAAAAAGTTTTCAAAACGACCTAAAAATGTCCCAAAAACAAAAGAAGACAGACAATTACCATAAAATGTCTTTGAAATTGCCAAAACAAATGTCGGAAAATTGATTAAATAAAATGCAGAAAATAAAAATGTTTAAAAAAAAAAAAAAGTCCAAAAACAAAATAAGAAATCCTGAAAATTACCATAAAATATACATAAATTGCCCAAAAAGTCAGATATTTTATTTTAGTCAGAAAAGAAAAGATTTAAATAGTAACTTTTGCCTCAACTCGTAACACAAAAGAAGAAATCCTGATAATTACCAGAAAATGTCCTCAAAATTGCCACCAAAAAAAAAAGTCAGAAAACTGATTTAAGAAAAGGCAGGAAACACAATATTCAAAAAGTAACCAGTAAATGTCCCAAAACAACAAGAAGAAATCTAAAAAATTACAATAAAATGTCCACAAAATTGCCAAAAAATGTCAGAATTTTTTACAGAAAAACAGAAAAATCTAGAAATGTATGAATAATTACAAAAACAAACCCAGAAACGGAAGACAAAAGGTCAGAGAATTGAATAATCATAATAATAATTTAAAAAAAGGAAGAAAAGAAATGTAAAAAAAAAATAACCATAAAATGTCCAAAATCAAAAGAACAAAGGCAGAAAATTACTAAAAAACATCTTTGGAATTGTCAAAAATCATTTAGAAAAAGGCAGACAAGAAAATGTTCAAAAAGTAACTATAAAATGTCCAAAAACAAAAGAAGAAATCCCCATATTACTATAAAATGTCCACAAAGAAGAGAAGCAGCCAATTACCATATGTCCATAAAATTGACAAAAATGTCAAATTTGAAATAAAGACTGAAAAGTTTAGAAATATATGAAAAACAAAAAGTCAGACAAATTACAAAAGAAAAATTAAAAAAATTAAAAATAAAAATCCAAAAACGGAAGACGAAAACGTAGGAGAAAATTAATCTCTACGTATTGGATGCTGCATATTTTTCTGTTCTGGTCCAGATCCAATTAAGTCTTGGGCCCTCAGTACAATATAGACTAACACCAACATAGATTTGTGGTTTACTTGGCTCAAAATGGTTCTTTTGACAGAAAACTTTGCCGACCCCTGACCAAGATTTAGCAAATCCCATTTCTCTATCCTTATCTTCTCTTGAACTCACAAAAAACACCCTCAATTGAAGTATTAGGATTGTGATTCGGATCTGCTGTTCAAGCGCACTCCCTCAAGCTCTTTTCACATGCATGGCAACATAAAATGATCGGTTGCCAGCATGTCTATATGTGAAATTGCTGACGTAGTCGCCTACCAGGAAGTAAAAACGGAGATTTTTGCCTCTGGTTAGCCCGCACCTTGACAAGATGTATCTTTCATTGTTACAAAGGAAAGTGCTGACTGTGCTTATTTCAAGGAAGAGGAGGAGGACACGAGCAGCAAAGAAAAAAAAATTAAATACTGGCTCGGTGGGATCCTGGTTGGTGTAATGATGCAGTTACTTGTAAACAAGTCCATCAAAAATATTAAAATCGCTCTGCCTCTCTAATTGGAGGCACTTGTGTGATGTCATGAGACCACCACCCTTAAATGAAACATTCCAATTCGAGGCGCCTTGATGTCACAGCTTGCAATGCTCCATTATGTGGTCCCCTCCCCTCACCGCATACACAATGAATGGGTTTGACGATGGCACGCTGTGACCTGCTAAATGCAGTGTGAAAAGGGCTTTAACCTGAAAACACGACATTTTCCCCCCACCATTAACTGCATTGTCACATCTGCCGTATTTTCCATCCATTTCATTTCCGACAGCAGTGTTGGCATTTGGGATAGACCAATTATTGGCTGAGGTGATTATCTGGGCCAATGTTCACAATTTTGACACTTTGGTATTAAAAAAATAAAAATAATCTGCTTTTAACAAGTCTGAAAAGGTGGTAACCAGTCAATTGAAATTTTGACGCCAATAATTTTCCCTTACCGTATTCCACCGTCTTGATCACTAAAAATCTGCAGACGCCATCTGTGCATATGCACGTCACAAATCCACCACACATCCAATTCAGACCATCGTAAATGTCCACTGGACCGATGTCAGTGCTATTGACGTCACTTGGTAGGTCATGCCCTTCAAAGACACGTCACACATGATGAACACTAGTGTGTGTGCGTGCGTGTAAAACTTAATGCTTACAGCTGCACTTTGTAACAATTTGCCCAAAAATATCTTTACAATAGCCTTTTTATTTGACCATTAATGAAACATTTTTAACTAGTAGATTAACACCTGAGCTGTTCACAATGGGTACTCCTGCAAGCCTCTGGCCTATAGTTTTCAGGCTCTTTTTTTTTGTAACATTTATTGAACATAGGTGAATAATAGAAATATCAGTCAATTAAATTTACATGTATCACATGAAAACAAAAAACAAATATTAACATTCAATTAGCTCAATGAATTATTATGATTTTTTTTTTATATTTCTGCATGGATATTATTAATTATTATTGACATTTCTTGTTCGTTATAAATTTGATAGACTTGAAATAATTGTCAATTTCAATCCAAAATAACTTGAATAAAAGGTTTGGGCTTTAGAATTTACATTTTTTTGGGATATAAAATTTTTCCAACAAAAAATACAGGATTCAGGTTCCAATTTCCCACCCTCTATCTGCGGATTTAATTTTTCGGCCACAGGTGGCAGTAGTGACTCAAAATTCAATTTTCTGTGTTCAGTACCTTTAAATATCCATCCATCCATTTTCTTGATCGCTTATCCCTCACAATGGTCGCGGGGGGTGCTGGAGCCTATCTCAGCTGGCTCTGGGCAGTAGGCAGGGGACACCCTGGACTGGTTGCCAGCCAATCGCAGGGCACACAGAGACGGACAACCATCCACACTCACACGCACACATAGGAACAATTCAGAGCACCCAATTAACTTGCCATGCATGTCTTTGGAATGTGGGAGGAGACCGGAGTACCCGGAGAAGACCCACGCAGGTACGGGGAGAACATGCAAATTCCACCTAGGAATGGCCGAAACCTGGACTCGAACCGGAGTCCTCAGAACTGGGAGGCGACGTGCTGCCTACCTTTAAATATTTTTTTTTTATTAAAAACATTTATCAATCATGTCATTTGTCTTAAAAGCATGGAAAGCAAATTGTTTTTTGCTTTTTTTTTTTGGTCAGGCTGGAGCTGATTCATTTCAAATAGGGAAAAATGTTTTCATGAGTGAATTGCACTTGAATGAACTTGATCATTGAATGAATCCATTTTTTTTGGAATGTATTTTCACCACTGCAATTATCATTATCTGACAAGTTTGAGAGCTTCATGTTGACATGCAATGGGAAGCTCTAAAGTGGGGCTAACAAAATTATCATCTCTACTGCAGTCAGAGCAAAAATGCATAAATTAGCTGCATCGTTAACTTGTTGCTCTACAGAATGAATTTTACAGCACAGTGGACCCCACATACTGATGATTCAGCACCTGCTGAGTCACCCATTTGTGATATACATATATATTTTTTTTTCTTAGGGGTTGGGGGGCATCCCCCATTTTTGTGCTATTAGCAGTATAGCGCCACTCATTCAAGAATCTCCGCTAAAGTGCCGTTTGTTCCACAACAAAATTTCATTGTCATGTCTGGGGTCATGCCAGCGTCAAGTTTGAGTTCATGACCTGTTAAGTTGGGTTCACGACCATGAGGTTAAGTGTCTGTTTTGAACTGATGTAACCATCATATAACCAACATCTAGTTTCAACGAGTTTTAGGCTATGTGATGTCAATCTTTAATCCTTTAGGTGATGTCTGGTCCTATGTGATGTCGTTCTTTAGTCCTTTACTTGCTACAACCAATCAGATCGATTCACTGTCTGTAGGTGCAGTCTGAGAAGTGTGTGTGTTTCGCCGGATTGTTGCTTTCTGTCCCTCTGTGCAACTCTCTTTGTTTCTCGTCTAGTCAAGTTTGTTCTACGTCTCTCGATGTGAATAAACAGTGAAAATCTTATTTGTGTCTGCGCTTTGGGATCCAACCTCCAGCTCATGACATTCATTGGATTTATGTTTTCAAGCATTGACATTTGAAGCCACTTGTGATTTCAGCCCCTGCTGTCACACTGGACTGTTTCACCTTCACATAAAAAGAAATTGTTTGAGATCATTACAAAAGCAATAATGGAATGACAGGCCACCCCAGGGGACATTTTAATCACATTTCACCCTTCACTAAGGCTGTATAAGAGTAAATCTGCACTTGGCCTGTGTCTTACCACATAATTGGCAGTAAGAAGAAGAAGAAAAAAAAAAAAAAAAGTCTTGCTGCTTCACAGATGTCAGTGATGGGAGCTTGCCCAAGTAGCCTTGTGATGGCGTGGAGAGAAAATGGAATGATCATCGAGCACCAGCACGGCGCGAGCTCCCCTGGGCCTTGCCAGTCCGAAGCTATCCGCTTTGTTTACATCCACTCCCTCACGTCCGACAACTGTGTGCCGCATTTCTAAAATGTTGGGTGTACATAAGACACATTTCAAAAGTGTTGACATGGAAAAATTGGAGCCAAGCTTACAACTGCACTTCATGTCTGACTGAGGATCATGGCAGGCTGCGCCATCATCCTGCTGCCTCACGGGCGTCATTAAAGTTTCAGCGCCTCGTGTCGTTTGGGTTTTTATCGTTGGGCGACGATGAGACGCTTGGCAGCATACTGCCAGGCATGATTGACTGGACCAAATAACCTTCCACAAAGATTGTCTGGTAATGAGCGGCAACAATCAACGAGGCCACACTGCAATATTTCTGTCGTTATTGTAAGACGTGTCCAAATATGACACCCCACTCATTCATTTGTTCTAAAAATTGTCGTTCAAACATTGTCTTTGTTTGGTCTTGCTATAAGTCAAATTTGCGCAAATTGACAATTCTTAATTTGTATGATTAACTCATTCACTCCCAGCATTTTCACTGAAGCGATCCCCGTTGCTCTCGACTGTTTTACTGGATTTTGACAGAATATTGTGTCCAATTGCTATAAAACAACAAACAAAACAAAAAAACAAAAAACAAAACATGGAACGTACAAAAAGAAAGAGTCGCTTCTTTCATCAGGAAAAAAATAATAATATTTCTATCTGTTTTCGTTTTGCAGCAATTAGCATTATAATATATGTTTCATCATTATTCATAAATCTGTTCAAAACACTGGTTGGTCTATACTCTGCTGTCACTTGCTGGCCGTTTTTGTCATAACTACCATTGCTTTAAGCTTTCTCTTCAGTTCAGAGGCTGCATCAAAGCCTTCTGTATGCTCTAGCATAAAAAACATAAAAACGTCTTTGGGATCATGGTAATATTTAAAATAGAACATATTTATATGTTTTGGGAATAAATGAGTTAAAAGAGAGGAGGAGACAAGATTAGCAATTACTCTTTTGCGCCATCAACATTGCCATGAATGCCAAATTTCCACCAATACAAATTGGCTGAATGAATGATTAGGAGCCCTTTCAAAACAGGTGGCTGTTTAACCTAAGAGATGTTTTTTTGCGCCCATGCCAAGTGGTGCCTTCTTAGCAATGCACTGCTTTGTAGGTTCTCATTAAAGTGCTGGCAAATGAGTCCTTTGACAGCACTTAATGTGCAGGCCGCACTCATTTCTGTAAGGCAACTTACTGATACAGCAGTATTCAACTCAATTAGATCTTCCGCCGTGCCCTCCCATGGGGGAAACACATTGATCCTCCATCGCGTGGGCACCCTTCGATGATTCAGAGCCCGTTGGTAACATTAACGACGAGCACGGCACATATTCAATTACTGACAAGACCTCGTCCGGAGGCTTTGTTAATCAGTTGATTATTAATTTCTGTGATTTGTCGTCAGGTGAGAATGTTGAGTAGCCGTTAACTAGGAAACAGTAGGAAGCAAGAAACATGGACTGTAGGCGTGAGCACACGCACGTCTATTTCAAGGGGAGCGTTAGCAGACAAGCGGAGGCTGAATTACAGCACTGCAGCCTCTCAGGAGAATTACATATCGAGTCAATTCTGCATCCACTATGCTTCCTACAAACAAATGTAAGCTTAAAAGGGCCACAGTGTCCATGTAAACCCGCTCCGTGGTGTGCACTTTACGGTCATTAAACACAAACTATCCAAAAGCAAATACAGCACGTTTCAGTAAATTACATTTTGGATGGACACACAATTGCAACAGTGACTGAGATTTATTTTTTATTTTTTCCCCCCTGTGTTAGAATAGTCACACAAAATAGTGATGGCTATTTGTGAAAGTGTTTGACATGCAAGCCATTATTAAATGTATTTTTGTTTTTAGCTTTGACTCCCCCCCCCCCTCCAAAAAAAAAAAAAAAGTTATTGCCTGCTGTAAGTTGGCAATGAAAACTAGGTCACTTCACAACCAGCAGAGGTTTAGCATAGTGAACAAATCTTCAAAAAAAAAAAAGATCCTTCAAGACAGGAAGCAAAGTGAACTAAACATTGTGTATTTAAAACAAGCACATATACATTAGCTTAGATGCCATCACATAGCTTCTGACATCACATACCGTCTTACCAGTTGAAACTAGATGCTGGTTACATCAGTTCAAAACAGACACTTGACTTCACGGCCATGACCCAAACATAACCCTTGCATGACCTTAGTCATGACAATTAGCCCATCGAGGTGATGTGTTAATGCTTTAAGCAAGGAATATTTGACAAGTGTAGAAACACGTAGACAAGACAATATCATGATTCATTTATGTATACTGTATTCTTTACCAGTTGTGAAAAATGATTATTACTGTAGCGAGTTTACCGAGTCAGTTGTCAAACGGATGTATTTCTGTCAATGTTATACTGCCCCCAGTTGGCCAGGACGCACATACCAGAAAGAGCAGCACAATGTTCATTGAAGTGAAGTAAAAAAAAAAATAAAAATTGATTAAAACAGTTGAATATGAATTCTTTACTTTGTATTGCATTGACACCCAATTGAATTTTGTTACTGCATAGTACAAAACAACATAATTGAATTAACCTGTGCAAGAGGTATAAAATGACCAAAAGAGGGAGACAGAACAGAGAAGCCTGACAAGTCACCAAACGGTGGCCCAGTTTTCTTCGACGACAAGGAAAACAAAGTGTGACATGAAGACACCAAAAAAAAAAAAAAAAAAAAAAAAAAAAAAAAAAAAAGTTGTGTGCACCAGCTTGTAAAGTACAAGTACAGGAATTGAAAAAAATTGTGGGGAGGGTGGAATGGATTAATGCCATTTTTATTCATTTTGATAAAAAAATAAATAAAAAATAAATAAATAAACCAACTTCAGTGTTTTGATTAACAAGCATAGCCGCAGAACAAATTAATCCCTTAAATTTAAAGCACCTCCGTACCTCACATACCAAATTTGTGTCCTAGCCTGATTTTGCCATTACTTTGGGAAAGTTTCAGCTCAGACACCTGACGCTTATAAGTAATTAACTCTCGGGGACAATTCACGTGATTCAGCACCAAGTAGGAATCCATCGCCTCATACCACCGCTTGTTCTCAAATCCTTCACCAGCTCGCCACTTCTTACAGGCGCCAATTAAGAATCCTCCACCGCCAAGCAGCACACCTTCTTCCATTCAAGTCTCTCAAGCTCAGATTACAAAGTGGCACGTGCAACTGCCTAACAACATGCCGTCCCAATCAGTTAACTTACAAAAAAAAAGGATCTGAAGGCTTTGAACCACACCTTTCAATATTTTAAACACCTGTTGACTTATTTTGCCTAGTTAAAAAGGGCTCCATAGATAAAATGAGACTCCTGCACAACTATCGACTCCCTCCACCCGCAGCAACTAAGTCCGCTCGTTAGCCAAATGATGTCGAAAAGCATCTTTCTGTTCAAACCATTCACGTCGGCGTTCTGCGGCAAAGCTCTAGTTGGTGACAGCAGTGATTAGCAATAATTAATGATTTCATTTCCAACAAGTGGACAATCCACAAAGGTGCCATTTGACTGTCTGCCTCTACGGAGACGACTACAGTATGTGTGCAAATGAGAGTGAATACCATGAATAATTTATAGCTGTGGCTGTGAAATAAACGGTGTAAATCTTATTTCTACACCCTCGCGGCCTTTCTGCGCGTTGGCGAGTCAGACAGCCAAGTTTGAGGCTCTTCTGCATGATTACTACGAGATGGCTGATACAAGATCAATAAAAAGCTGGGAGAGATCGAAATGGTCTATTTTCTCCGTCATTGTCGAAAATACCAATTAAATGTGTTTGATTCTTCACATTGGAGTGCAGGAATGCTTTGAAGCGTGACACAAAAACTAATCCAGCTTCGTTATCTTTGGGCTAAACAACAGGTGGGCAAAGTATGGCTAGCAGGCCACATGCAGCCCACTCACTCTTTATGTTATGCACTGTATTTATTGCATTGCTGCAGCTATTATTTGCCTCAAATTGGAGATTTAAACTTAATTCATTTTCAAAACGAAATGCCCCACATCAGAGTTTATGTTAATGCAGACCCGCTCCGCAATAAGTGAAATCCGCGATACATCCTTGGTATGTCATAACAAGCATGTAAGCCACTCAGTTACTTTTTAATTTCTTTACACATTTATAAGATAAACATTTCAACACATAACACTGAAATCAAGAGCAATGAATTAAAAAAAGTAGTGTACTGATCCAATGTGTTTACAGTAAACACGTTTTTTTCTGAGCTAAAAAACATTTTTCTAAAACACAAATAATACCCCCCACCCCCCCAAAAAAAAAAAAAAAACATTATAAAATGAAACTACAGCCACCAATTTTAGTAGGCATAAAAAGCAGGATTACAAAGGACGATATCCAATTTAACAAAAACTAGACTGTACTGAAATGCTTCCCGTTACTTCTTTCAAATTTACACCGTCCCAACTAGTCTGCACCCCTCTAGTGGTTAACCGTGGCATTACATGACAACTCACAATTTTTAACTGATATATAATAAAATTCTGTATAATAGAAGGACTGCAAACCCAGAATAGAGGGATTACAGTACTATTTTATGGTAAATAAGTTTGACAACAGAATAATAAACATTTTTTTAATCACACATGCATGCTTTTACTAAATGTTTGTATTAAACTACAATTTCACACAAATTATACCACTAATTCACAAAACATGGTATGTATACTCCCCCTTGTGGGACTTGAAAGAATCACTACCTAAGTACGGTTCAACTTCTAATTTGCACTGTTATATAGGAACAGTTGTTTTTTTTGTACCTTTTTACCATTTTAAGCTCAAAGCGAGAGAGAAAAAAAAAAAAAAGTAATAATAAAAATCCAACGTCCCGAATACAAGTTTGACCATATGACCAATGACCATATGTTGACCATGGCATAAAAAAAATAATAAAAAAAGCTTTAAAATGATTTAGATGAAAACTAGAAGCCACAATTGTTTTGAAGGCTCTTGCAGTCCTTTCAAGTAGATATACGCTGGGAAGAACATGAATAATTTCACAGAAAAACTACATTTCTGCATCTATTATAAACGGAAATTCGAAAGGAGTGTTTATTAAACACACATTATTAAGCAGCATTTCTAGAACGAGAAAAACAACTTTTACAGTCTAATTATAAGTCGATCGACGCAATATGGATGAGGCGCAAATCGAGTAGCGGGAAACAGCCTAATCTTCTTATTTTATTTATTTATTACCTTTGGGTCTGTTGGTGGGTTTAGTGACGGCGGATCTGTTTGTGCAGGTCACGTTGAAACCGGTCACTTCCACGCTGATATTCCACAGCTCCACGCAGCCGGACGCCTCCGACGCGCTCACGTTTCCCTCCTGCTGGGACATTCTCTCCGCGGTCTGCCGTCGCACCTGCACGCACTCGCTTTCAATAAACGAGCCTCCGCCGTCGTCCTTGGGTGAATCCAGTTGTCAAGGTTGGGGGAAACTTGAGCGGCAAGCAGAGTTAAAAAGAAAAGAAAACAGCAGGTGGCAAGGGGGTGCTTGCGTGGAGATGACGCACAACGTGCACTGCGGAGACTTGGCACTACTGTGGAGGAATGAAGCTGGAGCTTTCGAGCTCGCCCCCCCCTCTCTCTCTCTCTCCCGGCATCATAACAGCCAATCAGGATGCTACTTTCAAGTTGCACCCCTCACCGACATCATGAGCACAATCATCACCATCGTGAGAGTAGACACACCTGCGTAAGGTAATGAGGTGTTTTCCAAAACCAATTGGAGCCCTCGTCCATTCTCGTTTTTGCATACAGGAACTTTTTACTGTCCAAGGGAGATGACCCTGGAACTATTGCGATACATATAATATACAGATAGGCCTACTATACATACACACATGTTGTATACATACTAGTGATAGGTAAATGAAGCTTGAAGAAGCACTTGCAATATGTTTTTACTCCTCTAGACGGTGCTCTTGGTTTAAAGATAAGGCTGATATTGATTCAATTTCCACTGCATCTTTAAACCAAGAGTGCCATCTAGAGAAGTCCAAAAATATCACAAGTGCTTCATTTGTCCATCACGAACATGTAGTACTGTATACACAAGGCCTATATATACATGAGGGGTGTGCCAAAAAAATTGATTCGTAAAAGAATCGAGATTCTCATTTATTAATCGAATTGAATCAATATTTAATATCCAAAAATCGATTTTATTTAAATTAGAAATTAAGAAGGGGAAAAGGCAGTTGTAGCCAACATGCTGTTTTTGTGGAAAAAGGCACTTACAATACAAAATTAATAAATGTTTAAAAAAATAAAAATAAAAAAAGACATTTTAATGTCTCTATTTGTAATTTTGTCTTGCAAAGCAGACGAGTAGATCATTACAATGTTGTGCATATCTGTAAATTGAAGCAGAAATCATTTGTCAATTAAATCATTTTGAATTGAAAATCATTTGAATCGAGAATCGAATCGTAGACCCAAAAATCATAATCGAATCGAATCGTGAGACAGTCAAAGATTCCCAGCCCTAATATACATGTATGTTGCAAGTGTTCCAAAAACTATTTGAATTGGAAAATTGCTTTTTGATTTTAGCCAGATATACTATTCATATTATACATACAGAATGTATACATATATTAGGGGTGTAACGAAAACCTATTTCAATCGAAAAACTACCCTTGATTTAACCAGACTGAATCAAATTGTTTGCATTTAAAAGTGTCTCATCCGTGAATCGTATTGCACACCAGATATTATGTATCAAATAATCTTTTATGACTAGGTATAGACGAGTTTCATGTGACGTGGTCATGGAGCTGCGCGCGCAACTCGGAGGCAGAAAACTGAGCTGCCTTCCCCCTTCCTTTGTGTTAGCTAACAAAACAATGCCGTCGTCGTGCTGTGCCGTGGGTTGTCAGAACAGAAAGAGTACACACAGTGATTTAACGTTTTATAGAATTCCTGCTGGTAAACACTCCTTTAAGAAAAACCGGCGAAAGTTATGGCTACAAGCTTTACGACGTGAGAACTGGACGGAGGAGGAAATTAGGAATGCTCGTCTTTGCAGCGCTCACTTCATATCCGGTAAGTTCTTTAGTTCTACTGTTTTCAGCAAAACAGCATGATGTTAATTTAGTATAACAAACACCTTTGTAAAAAATGATTGAAAGCACAAGTGAAGCTATTTTGTACAGTCAAACGCGTTTATTATTTTGGGCGAGAAGTAGACTAACTTAATGTGAAACAATCACAAACTATCCGTGAATGGCTTAAAAACAAAAAAAGGGCATGCCTCCACCCACAAAATCATTTTATTTTGTTGTATTTTTTACAGGAAAGGCCTCACTGGAACATGACAATCCAGACTTTGTTCCGTCAATATTTTCATATACAGCAGCTGCTGCAAGTGGACACTCAAAACTCTCAAGGTAGAACTATGAAGCCAGCAGAATCAGATAAAATGTGTCTAAAGGGAAATTTGAATGAAATTATTGTCCGTGGGTATGATTGTGATGTTGTTTGTCTACCTGTAAGTGGTTCAGAAAATGGATGGATGGACAGACATGAAATATATATATATATATTACAGGCCAAAAGTTTGGACACACTGTCTCATTGAATACATTTACTTTATTTTCATGACTATTTACCGGTACATTGTAGATTCTCACTGAAGGCATCACAACTTTGACAACTAACAAACACGTGGAATTGTGTACTTAACAAAAAAGGGGAAAATAATAAAAAAAAATAAGTACATAAATAAATACAATAAATGGATTTACACCTTTTTTTGTGAAGTACATAACTCCACATCAGTTCATACATAGTTTTGATTCCTTCAGTGAGAATCTACAAAGTAACCAGTCATGAATACAGTAAAACAAATGCATTGACGAGGAACGTGTGTCCAAATATTTGGCCTGTACTGTACATATATATGAACACCAAAATTCAAATACTTGTATTGGTGTGTGACATTTTTTTTCTTTAGACACACACCCAGCTATATACCTATAAATAAATGAATATGTACACTTGTATGTTTTTGACAGATATCAACGGAAAACGAGGCGGCAGGAAACAAAAGTCACACGGGAGCCTGACCATGAAGAAATGGATACTATGACAGCTGCAGAAAGTCTATTGAGCCTTCATTCACAAGTCACTGGTAAGTAGTCTGCTAATCTGTATTTAGATCTCATTATAATTTTACAAATATGATCATATAAAGTTTCATGCTTTACAGATGATCAACCAGCTGCTCCTGTTACGTGTACAACTACCCCAGTCACCACAGAGCAAATTCTCAAAGACAACTTGGAACTACGAAATGAATTGCAGAATTGTCAGCAACAAAATGAAAGCTTGAAGAAAAAGATATCAAACCAGCAGTTTGGATTTCAAAGTTTGAAAAATTCATCCTCCCTGTTTAAATTCTTTACAGGTCTTCCAAACGAACAAATATTCATGTTGATGTTGAATATATTACAACCAAATGTTGTAAAAGTTGCATCATGTCTGTCTCTTGAAGATCACCTGTTGATCATTTTAATGAAGGTAAGATTAGGCTTAACTAATCAGGATTTGGCTGTCAGGTTTGACATTTCCAAATGTTTAGTGTCAAGACTATTGAGAAGGTGGTTTCCTGTAATGGGAAAAAAATTGAAAGCTCTCATAATCTGGCCATCTAAAGAAGCTGTGAAAAAAAACATGCCCAAAATTTTCAAGAAATCATTTTGAAAATGCAGATGTATAATTGACTGTTCAGAATTGTTAATTGAGCGTCCATCAAACCTGACAGCCAGAGCCCAGACATGGTCTAATTATAAACATCACAACACTGTAAAATATCTTATAGGAATTGCTCCAGGTGGAGCTATCTCTTTTTTATCGCAAGGTTGGGGAGGTCGAGTGTCAGATAAACAGATCACGGTTGAATCAGATTTTTTGGATAAAATTGAACCACATGATCTTGTACTTGCAGATAGGGGCTTTCTAATCACAGATGAACTTGCTATGAGAGGTGCTACACTAAAAATTCCAAGTTTCACAAAAGGCAAGAAGCAATTATCCGGTACTGATGTAGATCATTCTCGGGAGTTATCCCGTGTTCGCATCCATGTTGAACGGGTTATAGGGCAATTAAAGAAGTACAGAATTTTGCAAACTGTCATTCCTCTGTCACTTGTAGATCTTATTGATGACATTTTTTACAACATGTGCTGCTCTGGTTAATTTGTCGCCAAGTGTTGTTCCCAAAAAGATGAGGAAAATAAAGCATTAGAATTCAAAGCTGTCAACACTTTTATTGATGTACAGATAGTTCTTATGCATTTACAATTATAATTCAGTTTTACTTATTCTGTATGTGATTCATCACTGAATATCAGATTCAATTTCAACAACAAACCCAAGCTTTCTTCTTTCTTTTCAAATTGACACATTTGTTATGATGATCCTTTAAGCATGAAGTCTTTGTACATTGTACAGTTTTGCCAAAAAGCAGACCTGAACAAGTTGCACATTTCTGCTTTCTAAAAATTTTAGGGTCATTTGATCTTGTAAGAACTTCAGGAAGTATATGTGATTTGTAAATTTCAGTAGCTTTATGAATTGCAGGACTGAGGAAATCATCTTCTCTTAGTATTCTCACCACTGTGATCCCTGATGTGGTCCATATGCATAGATCACCAAACTGAACATCACATACAAACATTTGAAGCTGTATTTGATACAAATATTTGTGATTTTTTTTTTAGATGATTGGATTCATCCATGCAAAAGGTTTTATCTAAATTGGAATTTTGAACACCATTCCAGTATTTGTAAGGACATTTGATTTCAAGAACACCCTTACCACAGCAGTCACAATGTATTATTCCATCAGGTGAAGCTCCTAGATGAGAATAATCAGACCGTACAACAAGCCCTACCTCTGTGACAGGTTTTAAGAAAATCACAGTATGCAACCTTTGCTTTACTCTCATTATCAATACCCCATTTTAAAGCAGGTACTTTTAGCTGGGTGTCATCATACTTCATGACAGACTTTACAAATGACTGTGAACATGCTGAATCACCTGAAAATGTACATGCATTGTGGAAAAGTGATGCTGTAATTCTTCCAGCTCTGTGCTTTTGCCATGCTGGACAGTTACCTTGTTCCCTAGTTGCCTGTTCCAAGAGCTGGAGTGATGCTGGCATGTAGATTTAGCCCAGAGATGAAAAAGTCTGATCAACTTTGGATGAAAGTTCCTCAGTTGTAAGATCACATGCTGACTCTTCATACAAGGCAGTAATTGGCTCAGGTAGACAGTCCTCACACTCTGAAGCAGTGTCTGTGTCTGTCGAGTCATCAGGTGAGTAAATGCTTGTGAGAATAGCAGCTCTTGGAGTTATTTTTCTCAGCAAATTCAGATGTTCATCAGTTATTCCTAAAAATGAAATAGAATATGTATGAGTGACATGTTGAACAGATACTTGTTATTCATATTTGGTACATTGAGGATATTGCTTTGGTGTACTAATGCTGCAATCTATTTTGAGCTCATTCATACTTTTTATTTATTTTTAATTATGTGACTTACCTTGAGTTATTTCAATGTCTGTGGATGTCCTCCTTGTTTTTGATGGTTTGTCACTTCTTTTAACTTTTTTTAAGTTGATTGGGGGGAGGGGGACAAACCATAAATTTAACTGTATTGTGACTGAATTATGTGTGATTTTGTTGAGACATTGGTGTTCCTGTGTAGAATAAACATCTATCTTTCAAAAATAACTATCTACATCTAAACTTCTAAAGGATGTAGCTGGTAAGTAAAATCCTAATCATATCATTCATCACACACAAATGCTAGGTACATCTACTGCTTGGTTATCTGCTAAATAATTCTTTCAGCATTTATTTATTTATTTATTTATTGCTAGGCAGTTTAAGTGTCCAAGTAATAATTGAATTTGATAGTTCATTGACACATTTAGCTGTCAGTATGGAGACACTCTTCTTATTCACACAAACCCATGCCTGGTAACACTGAGATTTTTGTCCCCGTCTTTGACTGGGCAAAACGTCTGCCTTCAGGAAACAATAGTCTTGATGTTCAGCAGGTTGATAGAAAAAAACCGTTTGAACGTGTCCACAAACTACGTAGTTGTAGGCATCGAGACTCTTGTACGCTTTGAGCGTCTCGTGTGTGAAAACACTTGGTGTACTTATCAGGTACAGGTAAATGTTTGGAAACTCCAAATTGGGCCAGCGCGACGGATCATTTAGCCACTCACTTGCGGGCAGCGAATAAGGATCAGGTAGGCGAACTCCGGATTTAAGTGTTAATTTATGTAAATAAGCTTCCTTATCGAGATTTCCAAGGTTTTGGAGATAAAGATTTTCCTGCGGTGGTACGCGACCGGCCATTCTGAACGAAGTAGACCGTTGCTTTTGCTTCCGCTCTGCGTGCGCATCCCGATGACGTCACTATTGTTTGTAAACATTGAAACCCGTCTTAATATATTGACTTGATTTTGCTGGTTTCTTTGAATTGAACTAACATTGAGTAGTTCGGACTTGGGAGAGCTTTTATGTGTTGTTTCATACTAAAATGACAAAAACATTTTATACCATCAGTAGCAATCTGAAATATACATTTGCCTCAATATCTCTATGAAAGAAAGAAAAAAAAGCAAGCTTCAAAATCTTCATCAATATTTATTTAGGAAAACCAAGCTTCAAACACAATCACCAAAGTTATAGTTATGATATAGTAAAAAGAGGGAGTTCTTCATATAATCAATCTGGGACTTCACTCGGCAGATCTGTGCGGGAAAGGAGGGATTTTCTGTACAATACTACGAGCTGATTGGACGATGCAGCGCAGCTCTTTATCAGATAAAAATACACAAAGCGCCTCTCGCTGTACAACATTCAACAAGTAAATAGTGAGTAATTCTGCGAGAACAGAATCAAATGCAGTGTCCATTCATCTGTTAACCCCCCCATGCCCCCCCGCCATTGGCACTTCTTGGTTTCATCCCGCCCTAAACACCTGATGCTCCGGCATAAAAAAGGTCAGCAGGAGCGGTACAAGGTGTATTCTCCAGAGTTTGTGAACTCACAAATAATGCGAGAATTCAGCTTGCTGGCAAAGTTACCCAGATTTGTCTGCTATAAATGACAATGACAAATACACTAGACTAGAACATTTACTACACCATCACAGATTGTGTAATTTAATGTAAAATAGAGCGATGTTGTTACAGCCTACCCCAGTACCAGGGTGAGTTGTAACACCACTTGGGGATGGCTGTAACAATGAAATTATTATGCTAAAAGATCCATAAAAATACATTTATGTAATTACTTTATTGAATTATTAAGAAGGAATCATAAACTTGTAAAACTACAATCCTAACACAATAAATATATATTTTAAATAAATACAATGAAAATAAATACAATAAGAAAATAGAAGATAAAATAAAGAATAAAGCATAAAATGGTGTGGTGTGTATTTGTTTTGTAGACTGGACCAAGTTAAAGTGGAAAAAAAACCATTTGATCACTTGGAGATCTGCGAAACAATCAATTTTTGAACAGTGCTTACTGTGAAGGTGCTTAGTTCTTGCTAAAAGGCATTTTAACAGTTGAACTGTCTCCTGAACAATAAACAAAACACTTTTTAACAGTGTGTTATTAAGGTGCAAGGTTACTTAGTAAGCAAACTGCCCAAGGCCCAATAAACATGTGACAAAATGTCAACCTAAGAAGACAGCTAACCCTTTTTTAGAAGTTACAACCCTCCCCCATGCCTGGCCGCTTTTAAAAAGCTCATTGTTTTTAGCAATTCGCTTCAAACCTTAGCACTAATGCAATACATCAAATAAATTAAACCAGCGAAGCTACTACTTGACTGCGATTGGCTGGCAACCAGTCCAGGGTTGTCCCCGCCTACTGCACATAGTCATCACCACATTTCTGATTGGTCAAACTGAGTGTCCGCGGTCTCTTACTTATAGCAACACCACATTCACAACCACAATATTTTCACTCTGTAGAAGTCTTGATAAAAACTCTAAAGGAAATCCTTCTCTCATTCTTCTGGCATTTAGCAGATAGAATTTTGGTCATCTTTAATTGACTTAAAACAGGGAAGGTTGTGTCTGATTTCATGTCAATGAGGTGAAAAATACATGCATTTTTTATAAAGTGTATGATGCTTTCAGAGCTTACATTGCTGGAAAAGAATCAAGAAAGTTTATTTGATTGATTTAATTTCCCATTTCAAATAAATGGCACTTATGGTCTGCTTATTTAGTTTTGTTTTGTTTGTATTATTTTGGTATTGGAGTAATTCCACTTGCTCAGAGGTAATGGCTCAACAGAGTGCAATTGCACATCCATTACAGTAGGTGGCAGTGGCGCTCATTGTCGCAGTACGGAAAGAATATTAGCTCCTCTGCATAGACACACTTACAAAAGTTTTATAGACAAATGATACTATTTATAGCTGTTAGAGTTGGTGGGGGCACAATGTATTCTTCTTTCTTTGGAGGTGGGGTAAACAAAAACAATTGAAAGGCAGTGCAATGGTAAACCCAAGAAATTCTTAAAAAAAAAAAAAAAAAAAATGCAGATAAACCTCCAGTATGCATTTTCCATGAAAACCAGTTTGGATAACGGCACCCACACCCACAAATAAAAAACAACTTCTTTTTTTTTTTTTTTTTTTTTTTTTTAAATCTGCAAACAGCTCAAGTACAGTAGATGCAGGATCCACTGCAGTAGAGGAACATTTATAATCCTTGCAAATATACTTTTTGAGGGCCACTCAGTGTGGGCGGGGGCTGCGTGCGAGTTGCCCACCCCTGATCTATACGATTACAGAATTATTGAGGGCAGAGAATCAAATAGCAATGCTATGCTATGGATGGAAAAAAAATGAAATTAACCCCCTTTCTAACAATTTTTTAAACATCTACAGAAGCCCAGACATGACATAGGAATGTTATTTTCGGAAAAGCATTATTTTGAATTTGATGTTTAGAAATGATGCGATTGGCTGGCAACCAGTCCAGGGTGTCCCCTGCCTACTGCCCAAAGCCAGCTGAGATAGGCTCCAGCACCCCCCACGACCCTTGTGATGAATTAGCGGTCAAGAAAATGGATGGATGTTTAGAAATATAAACATCCATTAATCCGACATGAACCACACCAGATTCAACATGACTATATGTCCTATCTGTGCTGCAAGCAAGGTTATTTTAGTTAACTAAAAACTAACAAAAAGACAAAAACTAAAATTCAAAAAAACAATTTATTTAATGAAATAAAATAAAAAAATATATATATATTTTTTTAAATGAAAACACTACATTTTATGTTTACAAAACTAAGTTAAACTAATTATAGCAAAAATGTCCTTTGTTTTAGTCTTTGGGAATTAATATAATGCATGAGCCTTTGGGGCTGATTTTAAATGTGATTTCAAACAGATTAATTTTTATATTCACCGGAATAAGAAGTTCTTTTTTTTTCTTTTTCTTTTTGTAACCACTCATACACACACTCACACGCAAGCTTACTTCACGTAAGCAGAGGAGTGAACCCGCGCCAACCGGCACTGAAGGCAAGTGATGGTTCCCCCCCACCCCCCACGGAATAAGAACGTTTGAAAGTGTGTCACACAGAAGTGATGTCATCTAGAAGCAGCCAATAGAAAAGCACCTTCAGATATCACTCCAATGTTTTGTTTTTTTGTTTTTTTGTTTTTAAACTAACATTGTAACTAACTAAAACTAACTATTTATTAAATAACTAAAACTAACAAACCACCCCTAAAACTAATTAAAACTAACTACATTTCAAAAACAAAACTCCAAAGAAATAAAAACTAACTAAAATGGAAAATTCCAAACTATAATAAGTCTGGCTGCAAGCTTCAACAAAAAGCTAATGTGAAATATACACAATAAATGCAGAATAGTACAAATATTTATCCTCAAATACTGTAAGTGAAAAAACTAGGCAGGTCAATTGTGCTAAGAACCAAACGTGTTTGTCATACTTAATAAGTAGGGGGTGGGGGTAATGTCAATCCATAATAAGTGTTGATTAGTGTTGAAGAAACATTTTAGTGTAGAGGAACGCAGTTGTCTGCACTGGTCAGCACCATTTGAGATGCGGCATCTTTCAGGTAAGGGGAGGAAGAACAACTCGTGCCAACATTGATAATGTGCTGTTTGAAATACTGAGCATTTGTTTTTGTGGCTTTCGGACATAGTGGACATGCTTAATATGTCTGTCAGGTATGATGTTACATCAGCATTTGAGAGGGAGTAAGAAAAAAAACAAAACTATTATAATAGCAAAACAAGTTATACCCAGCAAACGCTGAGTTGTATTTACAGTGTTAATTTTTTGGGAGTTGATATTAACTCCTAAAGTGTAAAACATGGACTTGTATGAACCAGTCAGAGGCGGAAAAAAGGTTGCGGAATACTGCAATAGAATATTTTAGTAAGATATTTCTGTGTCTCGGATTTGGCTTATTCTGGAATGTAACCCCCATGATGGAAGTTAGATTACTGTACTGATACATTTGTTCATGTTAAACATTTTGCTTGAACAGCACAGACAAAACGACAATGCTAAATGTTGTGGGCCTGAGCCTTGTGGTGCTGCTCACAGGAGCCGGAGCAGAAATTGAGAGGTAAGTTGAAGTTAGGACGCAACTGAGGTGGAAAGTAAACAACTAAAGGCTTTCCGTGACTCTGCGGTGACATGGAAGCAAACAGTGGGCCTAAAAGAATCTCCAACAAGCAAGCAAAAGGAAATATTAAGACAGCGGATTAGGTAAAAATCAATTGCTCAAATTAAAACGTCATTCCAAAATAAAAGATTACATTAAATAAATTTAATTAAAAATACGTTTTTAAATTAAGTAAAATTAAAAGTAGTTAAATTAAGAAAAATCTGCATGTGGATCTTTAATGGAATGAAAGGAAATTTAAAACAAAGGTAGAGTGGTACTTCATAGTTTGACCACAGTCCAGTTATGGTTGACTTAAATTTGAATCTGCTGACTTGGCGCCGGCAGTATAACTTGCGGGGAATATTCTCATTTCACGTTCTCCTTTGACCACCATCCGTCTTTCATAGAAGCTGTCGCCAAACTGAAAGAAAAAGCAAAAGATGCACAGAGTTAGTTTGCTGCTGGCTGAAATAAGCTCTAATGAGACGTATAGCTCGCAATATGCTGAACTTGTATTATGACGCTTGACTTTCAAAAAATGAGATATTATGAAGGCATAGTTTTGTAATTTCTATTTAAAAAAATAAAATCATGTACTCACGCCTCTATGATATCAAATCAGCATATTTTACACATCAGTTGGTGGCTTTAACACTAGCTTTAGCCATTTTTATTTATTTATTTATTTTTTTGTAGGCCGAAAATATAACTATTTTTTTTTATGTGTGCAACAGAGCCGAGTACGACTATTACAAATACCACCCAATGTCACAGGTGAGGATACACACTATTGACATAACAACACAAACACACACACCACACGGATAACTTTTCAATGTGATAGATCTCTGAATGGATGACACGGCTGGCAAAGGCTTATCCTGATATTGTAACCACGGTGGAGTATGGAAAGACATATGAGCTGAGGACAATTACCTTGCTCAAGGTCAGTGGCATTTTGTGAATAGTGATAAACTTATAGGAATTGTGTTTCTTGTTTCTTCTTTATAGTTGTAGTAGTAGTAGAAGTAGTTGTGTTTTTTTTTACCTACTTGTTTTTGTGTTGTGCTTTAGGTTAGTATTCCATTTAGTGTTCATTTTCGCTGTTAGGATTTGACACAACAGTTCTTATCATCAAAATTGTCTATGTGTATACAGTGTCTGATTCAGTGTCATCTATGAGATAAACAGTAACGCCTTCTCCACAAGGGGGCGCAAATTCCCCATACTAACGCCAATGATTAACGGCTCATCCGTTTTCAATAGAAAACCATTCAACATAGCTATATTATTTTGGGCGGGGGCTGCATCTATCGCACATGCCAGAAAACTAAAGTAAACAGGAAGCTAAATCTTATCATTTGACACTGGATCACAGATCTGAATATATGACTGGATAGCCAATAGGCCAAGACATTTGAAGTCACGAGGCCGCCCGCCATATTGCTCCTCCGAAGAAACGTTTCTTGGCATACGATCTTATACATTTACAGTATTGAAATTGGAGAACATTTGAGACAGTAATTAGTAGAAACAGCATCATTTGCATACATTTCCTCGCCACTCTTATGAGGTGCTCCCCCTAGTGGTCCACCAAGTAATTGCTCAATAAGTTATGAACAATGGAGCCTTTATCGTGGCTGTATATTAATTGCAAATATCGCGATACTTGCCCAGGCTTATCGATAATCTATCAGGAGACAAAGTATCATGATTTATCACGATATCGATATATCATCACACTCCTACTATCCAGATCAGATATCAGATCAGTGCACTGGATTGACTCCTACACATCCGTGACCTTTATGAGGAGCGCTATAAAAACAATGGTTGCAGATCGGTGTGGCGACAGGGGAGAAGAAGAAAGCTATCTGGATAGACTGTGGAATACACGCTAGAGAATGGATTGCTCCAGCCTTCTGTCAGTACTTTGTCAAACAGGTAGGCCAATCAAATCATGTCCCGTGCAAAAGCATTTCACATTGACAACTTTCAATGAACAAAACATCACAATCTTTTCATTTCAGATCCTTCTGACATACAAGACAGACCAGAAAATGGGAGAGATGATTCGGAACATGGACTTCTACATCACCCCGGTGCTCAACATGGACGGTTACGTCTATTCGTGGAAGGACAATTCAGTCAGTGTTCCATTTCCCACATTTTTCCTGATTGCCTTTCTTGTTAGCCTATAAATTAAGAAGATTTAAGCAGTGAACTACATTTTGACTCAATTAGAAAAGCACATATTTTTGTCAAAATAAGACAAATAATGCACTAAATAGGATTTGGTTACCCTGACCCATTTAGACGCGACTCTGGAGGAAGAACAGATCACCAGGTCGGCGATTGGTCGGCAACCAGTCCAGGTTGTATCCCAACTACTGCCCAAAGCCAGCTGAGATAGGCTCTGCGACGCTTGTGAGAAATAAGCGGTCAAGAAAATGAATAGATGGATGGATTAATCCCATCAATATTTTATTGTTTCCATATTTTCCTTAGTTAGTTACTTTCCTTAGTTAGTTACTACAAATAATGTACAGGTATTTTAGTTGAACTATCTATGAATGTGACGTATCGTGGCAGGCAGAATAATTAAATGTTCTTCCACAGGACGGCAGAAGATACAAATTTAACTTGTGTATCCCACTGTTTCCATTCATACAACTGAATAATAGCTTTGTTTTCAACAAAACTGGCTCAGATTTGACATTGGAGAAGAACGATTGGGAGTAAATTTCAGTGTTGATACCTTTTGTGACGTTTTGGTGGTGTGCTACGATTTATTTTTGTGTACAATATGTGCTCAGTGAAGGTTGGACAGCATTCTGGTGTTATAGCGCCCTCTAGCAGAAGCACTGCTATATACCGAAAAGAACACCAGAGGTCACAGTTTTAGGTGGTATGTGTACGAGGGTCATTCACCAAATGTGCAGGTGTGAGCCACCGCCTGTAATTTGTTCACTGTTGTTTCAGTTACATTCAGCTGTCTCCCTTGACATGCAACGGGCTTTAGGTCCATTGAAGACGAAATTGTCAGTGAGTTTGGATGGTTGGTTGTCTCTATGTGCCATACGATTGACTGGCGAGCAGTCCCACCTCTCTCTCACAGTCAGTTGGGATATACTTTGGCTCACCTGCGACGGTAATAGTAAATGAATGGGTGATTTCAAACAGACCAATATGATTTTGGGCTTTTCTGTCAGTGTCAGTGTTGCTGTTCTAGTTCTCATCGAAAAAAGTGAGTGAGTCACAAAGTGCATGAAAATGTTAGAACAAGCTAAATTAACGTTGACACAAGGCAGGCTGCAACTGCAACCTGCAGGCTGCAACTGCTCCGGCACTGACCTCAACCGCAACTTTGACGCCAACTGGGGCAGTGAGTGCTGGAGTTCTTAATACTTTAGTCATGTGTACTGTGGGGAAGACTGCTGCATCCACAAACATTTCATTCATAGTATCGAACTTCCCATATTGAAACACCATGCAGTGATCTGAAAAGGAGTAGGAAGAAGTTACCATTCTGTGAGTCCTTGTCGTTCACGCCTTCATAGAGTTTGGGTCATCATCTGACAGCTGTGAGTCAACTTTCCGTGGCAGAGCTCCTGAGTCTGAGCTTGAAGTCCAAGCCATCACCTCCTTTGTAGGAAGCAGGAAGAATGACTTGCTGTGTTTCCTCACCGTCCACTCCTACGGCCAGTTTCTCCACTTTCCCAATTACCAGACTGCCGTCACCACTGACTACCACGAAATGGTAAAGATGCATGATATGGTATATAAGATATATATTGACATTATTTGTCCTTCCTAAAGTAATAGCGCAAGCCTTTTCTCCCCCCAGAAAATACAACAAACTGAACCAAATAATGAATAGATAATATTCATATATAACATATAATAATATAACAGAGGTGGCCAGCATAAGGAAATAATTTATTCAAGCAACAAGAAAAACAGTAAGTCTTGTCTCCTGTGGCTCGTTGTGGATCGCTAAAAAAATATTATTATTATTATTATTATTATTATTATTATTATTATTATTATTATTATTATTGTTTCTTTTTAAGATGAATTATTCCTTAAATGAATTATTTTTATTAAAAAAAATGAATAATTAAATGTTAAAAAAACTCAGTCAAAATTTTTAAGTTGTCAGAAAGAGAGAGACGAAAGGTAGGTTTAAAAGATTTTACAATTACCAAATAAGTGACCATAAAATGACCAAACAGGAAGAGGGAAGCAGAACATTACCATAAAATTGCCAAAAATGTCAGAGAATTGAATAATATCATTTAAAAAAAAAAAAAAAAGCCAAAAAAAGAACATTTTCCAAAAGTCACCATAAAATGTCCAAAATTTAAAATAAAGGCAGAAAAGTTTAAAAATGTATGCAAAACAAAGTCAGAAAAATTGCAAACTTAAAAAAATAAAAATAAAAATCCAAAAACGAAGACAAAAGGTAGAAGAAAATGAATCTGTAATGGATGGTGCCTTTCTGATGCAGTTCAAATTAGCTCTTACAGACAGATTGTTTTGTTTATTTATTTAGGGTAAAATGGCTCTTTTGACAGTGAAGTTTGCTAACCCCTGGATTAGACCATTGTTTTAGAAACCAAATCAACTTACAGTGACTGAAATAAACCTACATTTGTGTCCAGAGGTTGTAGCAGTGACCCCGAGTTTGTGTTTCAAATTAGTGATTTTTTTGGGGGAGTTTAGAAAAATAAGTGTAACTGATGCACAATAAAGAAGCAATGTGAGTCACAAACATAAAAACTGAAAAACGCAAAGGTGGAGAAACACAAACTCGGGGTCACTTCTGTAACCAGGTTTCTTTCAGTCACTGTGAGTTGTCTGATTCTTCAGATGAAAGTGGGCTTGGGTGCCACTGAGGCCATCGAGAAGGTGCACGGGAAGCTCTACAATGTAGGAACGTCACCAAATATAACATGTAAGTCATATGGCTCATGCTCCACCTGTGCACTCCTCTCCTACTTACACACAGAAAATGATCGCCTGTGTTTTACGAATTCAACAACAACAACTGTCAGCCTGTCTATTGAAATCCTGTATTCAACAGACCTGTACTCGGGTTCGTCTGAAGAATGGGCTTGGCTCCAAGGAATTCCCTTCTGCTATACCTTTGAGCTGCGTGACAAAGGACATCATGGCTTTGAACTCCCTGAGGATCAGATCCAGCCCACATGTGAGGAGGCCTACAGTGGAGCCCTGCACATCATCACGTACGCCCACGACAAGGTCTTTAAAAGGCAACGCAGACTGTGTCACCCGTTTCGATCCATGTCTGACCTATGAAAAAACATGAAACAGAATCCACGCTGCGCATGAATTCAAAGCACAAATCTGGGCTTTAGTAATATTATTTTAGACCTGGGGTGTCCAAACTTTTTCATTTGAGGGCCACATACAGAAAAACAGAAGGACGCAAGGGCCACATAATGTTATGATGAGAAATTGTGTTTCGTCCTAAAAATTGTACAAATAATTTATTTGTGCTTTTGCGTATTTAGAAAAAATGCTACAGTATATGAACCAATTTATTTGTAATATGGCAGTAGGGTTATTATAGTTTGGGAATTTTTCATTTTGGTTAGTTTTTATTAGTTTTCAGGGTGGTTCTGTTAGTTTTTATTAGTTTAGTTCTTTAAAAAATGCTTTGTTGTAATTTAGTTTGTTAGTTTTAGTATTAGAAAATGTGTATTGTGCGCAATATTTAAAAACCACTATGGGAGCAACGTCATCTGAAGGTGCTTTTCTATTAGCTGCTGCTAGATGACGTCACTTCTGTGTGACATACTTTCAAACGTCATTATTCCGGTTTATATCAAAATAAATCTACTAAAAATCACATTTAAAATCATCACCAAAGGCTCATGCATTACATTAATTACCAAAGACTAAAACGAAGGACATGTTTGCTATAATTACATTTAGTTTTAGTTAGTTTTGTAAATATAAAATGTAGTTAGTTTTCATTTTTTAACAAAAGCATTTTCGTTTGTATTTTATTTGGGGAATATTGTTTTTTGAATTTTAGTTTGAGTTTTTGAATTAGTTTTAATTAACTAAAATAACCTTTAATATGTGGGATCTGATTTTTGGTGCTGTCTCTTGAACTATTGACCTATTCTAGGCCAAATGCTCAAGTGAAATCCTTTTCATGCTAAACAACTTTATGATTGCTACTTGTGTTTAAATAGCTTAAGGAAATTAAATGCCAGTGTGTATCCTGACTTGTCACAAAGGGAATCATGTATTTGTTACCAATTAATCATTTATGTTACTAATGATTTTACTTAATTTTGTAACTTTAAGGTGCCAGCTGAAAATACCAGAAATCACATGTTCACTGTGGTCAACTGTTGAAAAACTGCCCCTTCACGCTTAAGGGCTAACGAACAAGTGATATCCTGAAAAGTTCACAACCATGACGGAAAAAAGGTCAGAGCAAGAATCTTAATTACTTTATGACTGTCAGTTGACAGTCATAGGAGAAGCTCAGAACAAGGATCTCATTATTTTACAAGCTGTCAGATGACAGCCGGATGCTTAGGACAAAGGCCTCATTACTTTGGTGTCTGCAAAATATTATTAATTTTAGCAAAATTATTAGATCATACAATGTAAATGATAGGTCGCCTTATTTTTTATGTACGAATAAGTTCTTTTGATACCAGTAAAAACCTGTTACTACTTCTGGTCTCAAGAATGGGGGGGAGACGTATAATCTACTTTATAACAATTGGACACCAGTAGAAGTCACAAAACTAAGCTTGCACTACCCCCTAGTGGTCAAAAGCAGATACTATTAGCATTCAGTAAACTGCATCTCATAATAAGTGGGTTTGGCCGAGGCTTTCCCTTGCCAATAAGATCTAAGCGTGAAGTGGGCAGGCAGGTTTGATAGCCAATCAGGAAAAGAGGTTGTACCATGGATGAAGCTTTATAAACTGTTGCATTTCCTGAAATTGTCGGATTTCTTCCATTTGCGCAAATTGAATGGTCTCAGTGTGCTTTTGCCAATAAAGCCGCTTTTTGTTCAGCTTGACTTTGGATTCCCGCCTATTCTTTGTTCTGACTTGCATTTTCTTCCAACTCACAACGCAAAAGGGGACCTGGTGCACCAGCCTGCCAACAGGTGTTGGAACAGGTGACGCTGCGGCCAGCCTTCCGGCTCCGGCCTGACCCGAGAGCCGACAATAGCACCTGTTTTTCGATACCCTTCCTTCTTACTTTGACCATCTCCAAACATTTTGGTTTTGTTTATTTTATTTGAACTGAGTCAAACGGCCATTTTTAGCATATGTCGCGGGCCACTGAAAATGGACGGCGGGCCGCAAATGGCCCCCCGGGCCGTAGTTTGGACACCCCCGTTTTAGACGTTATTTACATTTTCAATGTCTCAAATTTAATTTCATTAATCAATTGACCCTTGTTTATGGTGATTCAAAATGGCATGATTTGTATATAGATTCTGAAATATTAACACCTCCAATATCAGATCTACATGCTCAAAATGTGATTTTCTGATACTTCTGATAACCATTCAAAAAACACAATACATGGTTGAAGAAACTTATTTTTCTTCCGCTTGGTTATTACGCAAAGCCCTTTTTACACTGCACTCGCTCAACGTGCCCATATTTGCCAGTACTGAAATAGTAACTTATTAGGAAGTAAACACGGAGACTATTGCCACTGTCTACAAGACTGACAAGAGGGAAGAGAACAACTAAAAAGAGGAAACATTTGGAATTGTGGCAGGGATCTTTCGATGCTGTATGGAGGGCTTTTAACCAAAGCTGAAGGAGTGTCACAGCTTGTTTATCCTGCTCCGTCCCTTGATGTGCAAGACTCAGCTAAAGATATCAATGGAATGTTTATTTACAAATTTGAATAAACATCATCACTTGAAGAAAAAAAACACTTCTTTCTGGATCCAGAGCTGAAGGTGGATTTAAAGGATGAATTGTACTTCAGTGAAATTGCTGTGGCGGGAAATGCTGAAAAGCGCCGTCCTCACATGACATTTTGCATATTTTCAGCATTGTCGGTGAGTTTGATTTTCCATTAAAATATGACTAGAAAGCATGACAAAGCATTATCAAGCATTTGTATTATGGAACAACTTGTATGTTTTTAGAAGGAACAAGTCTTTATGTTTTACAACATTGTGTTGAGAAAGAAACTGACGAAAAGCTAGGTGAAGAACCAAATATAAGTGATATATGGTTCTTATGAAGAAACAAGTCATATTAGAAAGTGCATCTATCATAGGAAAATAATTCAGCGTGGAAAATTCTTCTGGAACTCAATTCACAGAAAACTGGGATAAAATGTGGCTTGTTCCTTTTAAAAGAATTTATAACAAAGACAAATACATCTAAAGATATTGTATAACATATATATTGAACTAAATTCTAGGTCTCACAATTTGTTGAGTTAGATGACGGGTGTACATTTTGTAAGATTGATCAGGAAAGTGCAACTGTTACATTAAGTTTCTCAAATATGTAGAAAACAAGGAAAGGTAATGTTGTTGTTTTTTTGTCAATATATATTAATTTAACTTAAATGTTATGTTACTGTGTGATCTTTATGATGTAACTTAACTAGAATGTCTGATTGTTTGTATATAATGTATTTCTTACTTTGAACACTGAGATCACACATTTCCACATTTACATTTTTTAACCCATAATTGTATAGCCACTATTGTAAATTGTAACCCTGCTTTGAAACCCTACTCTGATACACTACATTAAAAACTTAACCCTAGTCTAAAACACTAATTTGAAACTGTAACCATATCTTAAAACTCAAATTTGAAACAGTAACCAAATTTTGAAACCCTACTTTGAAAATTAGATCTCTCTCTCTCTCTCTTCTCTCACTTTCTCTCTCTCTGCCCCCTGAACCAGCAGTATAGTATGCTTACGCCTTGGGCCGGCCCTGCTTCAGGTTAAACTACAACCTACAATGAAAGCAAGTTATGATTAGGCGGAGTCACAGACAGGAGATCACAGTGTTGTTACTTGGGTGTAGAACAAATACATGCTACAACAAAGGGCTGCACAAGTAATGTTTATCACTGAGATCATCTCAAATGAACAGAGCATATTTATTCACTCAATTTAATAATTTAATTTAAAGTGGATTATATAGACAATACAGTTTCATCTAGAAATAATTGGCCTTGGCTGTCAAATAAAAAAATTCAAATGCAGGGATTGACAAACCTTTGTGATTAAACTGACATTTAATTTCAAGTTTAAAATAACAATTTCAAGATTTGCTCTGATGTCTTATAATCTATTTTAGATTTACCAGACTTTAGATTCCGGTGCATTTGCATAAAATACCAGTATCAATTCAGTATTGCTGGTATCAGCTTGATTTTTATTATTGGATAGCAGTATCAAGCATCACTATTATATAATGGATATACAAAGTGAACATGTAGACCTACACAAATAAATTTGTTCACCACGTGTTTAAAAAAAAAAAAAAAAAGCACTGTACAGTTCACAGGGTGCTTCACCTTCCTTCCGCATACTAAACACATGCAATGATTAAAGACTCCAAACTGCATGCCAATAGTGAATGGGATGAGGTCAAACGCTATGGAATATGAATGGCTAAATGCATTAGCTCCTTTTTTTTTTTTTTTTTTTTTTTTTTTTTTATAGCAACTGTATTAATAATTACGTCTTCTCTGGAAGATTGCCAAGTAACCTTCAAATCAAATTACAAATTAACTGGGCATTCAATTTAATACACACATTAACAGCATTATAATGATAACACATCTGCAACTTAGGCAAAGGTGCGTCTTTATCTGATTTTACACTATAAAAGGAACTGCAGGTCCTAAGGTTGACAACCAAGAACTCTTCTCGAAATGACAGCAACTGGTGATGTGGGAGTCGCTCTTGTGGCTCTGCTTTCAGTGGCAGGAGCTGTGATGCTACAAAAGTGAGTTGCTTGTTTTTCATAACTGCATGTTGCTTTTGAACATTTTTGAGGCTATTATATCATCATTGCACTCTTACCTTATCAACTGAATGAATTAAGGTGCAGTAAAAGTATCATCTGAACTTGCATTTTTACAATACATTTGCTGTCTTGTTATTGTGATAGCGAATTAAATTCTATACAAAACAGCTGTTAATGGTGTAAATATATGGCTTTAAATAAGTCTTTTAGAATGTTTCCATCAAGTGGAGCTAATATTGAATATATAAATCCTTATGTAACAGACCAGAGTATAACTACTACAAATACCATCCCATGTCAGAGGTAAGAATAAACACGCACACACACTCACACACAGACTGACAAGACTCTTAGGCAAATCAGATTTTTTTGTCATGTCCAGCTTACACCCGCCCGGATTTGATGAAATCTGAACAGCAAAATTCACATGAAATCTGATTTGAGCGCGGATCCCCAATCGCAGTGGGCGATGTTGTGAAATGGACACTACAAATCCGGTCACTTGCCAATGACAGTGTAGACAGTAGACCTTCAAGATCCAATGAGATGAAAATAAATAAATAAATAAATAAATACATACATAAATAAATAAATAAAAAGTGTTTACATGTAGTCTGATCAAGGCCTAACCAATTTGAATCCAACAGATCTCTGAATGGATGGTTGATATTTCAAAGCAATACTCTGATATCGTGACCGTAATGGAGTATGGAAAGACCTATGAACAGCGAGCAATTAGGTTGCTCAAGGTAACCAAATTTTTTACGTTAAATTGCTAACTAGTAGCAGGGCCCAAAATGTAAGTAGTCCTGTTTTCTTTGCAGATTGGCATGGATGCTGGTGCAAAGAAGAAAGCTATCTGGATGGACTGTGGAATTCATGCCCGGGAGTGGATTTCTCCGGCCTTCTGTCAGTACTTTGTCAAACAGGTAATCATGTCCTACGTAAACGTGTTCCATGATCGCTGCTTTTCCACCAACAAGCCCAGGATCTTTGAGTTCTGGGTAAAGGGAATTTAGAATTGTGTTTCCACAGCGTCATAGAGTTCTCGGTAATTACCGTATTTTCCGCACTATAAGGCGCACCTCATTATAAGCCGCACCTTCAATGAATGACATATTTTAAAACTTTTTACATTTATAAGGTGCTACAGTAGAGGCTGGGGTTACGTTATGCATCCATTAGATGGTGCTGCGCTAAAGGGAATGTCAACAAAACAGTCATATAGGTCAGTCAAACTTTATTAATAGATAACAAACCAGTTTTCTGACAACTCCATTCACTCCCAAAATGAATAAATAGCCGTTTTATTATTTTTTCTGACGTAAAGTATTAGTATTAGCTAGCGAACCAAGATGGCGGGATCACCGATCGTGCAGGATCACCGATCGTGCAGGGTCACCGATAGCGTCTTGACAGCGAGACCTGTTGCGGCTCAATATTGATCCATATATAAGGCGCACTGGATTATAAGGCGCATGGTCAGCTTTTGAAAAAATTGAAGGCTTTTAGGTGCGCCTTATAGTGCGGAAAATACGGAAGTTTGATGACCTATGAGTTTGATGAGCCCAGCTGTTGTAAAAACACCCCCCCCCCCCCAAATTTGTCCAACCAATCAGCCTTGGTCATTGCAGCCTGCCCCCTCAAAGTTCCTGCCTGGCTCAGCAAGACCCTGCTGTACTTGGATGGCCCCTGGGGAATTTAATTACCCTGGAAATTGTTGTTGGTGGAAAAACACGCAAATTGAATTTTACCAAGGTAAACTGAAAAGTTCTCCAAAACTTCCGGCGGTAGAAAAGCGCCTATTGATGAGGCATGGACAGGAACATTCAATCAGCAAAGACTCTAAAACCATGATTTTTTTTTTCCCATTTCAGATTTTGCAGACATACAAGACAGACCCTAAAATAGGAGAGATGATGAGGAACATGGACTTTTACGTCACCCCGGTGCTCAACATGGACGGTTACATCTATTCGTGGAAGAACAGCTCAGTCAGTGTTATATTATGTCATGCGATTGTTTTCCATTGTTTCAACCAATGATTCAGACAAATCGACCTCTCGTAAAAACTAATAGTCAACTTCTTATCCCTAAATAACAGTCAAATAAATTGACAATTAGAACATTGGTAAGCATATTATATCAAAATTTAGCATAGCAGTAGCATGAAAATATGCCCCATTAAGTGTAGTAAACGACGTCAGAAGAAACTAAGACACTTGGCAGGTTTCTGGCAATCCTATTAGCTCATTACCTCACGAGTGAAACTACATTCTTTGGTGAGTAACATGGGAAATGCAGTTCAAAGATGAGGTAAAAAGAAAAAAAAAAGTCACAAAAAATACAACAAATACTACTCCATGCAGAGTTAGTGTCAGAGCTGAGTAGTATCAAACTAATTACATAAATGCAAAGACATTTTCAAAAAGGCAAACACATTAAGAAACTCCCCAAAAAGATATGTCAAATCAAATTCAAAGGAAGAGTTTGCATGAGCCCTTGGGTCAATGACTTTTAATACTAAGTCTTACGTGGAACAAATTTGTCAGTTTTGACTTTTCAGACGACTTTGCAGAGACCTACCCGGTAGGATAAAGAAGTGAGAATGACCACAGCATGATTCAATTCGATTATGATCCAAAGTTCTACTATTAGATGAGATTACAGATTGATAGATGACGCTTGAACCTGTTGAAATACATATTGTTTCTATGCCGATTTTTTTTTTTTTTTTTTACTGACTTATTGCTATGCTACTCTTAATGCAAAGAGTTACTGGTATATGATTGAAGTCAGTTACAGGTACATGTACTTACATTATCTTGTAGATCAACAACATTGAAGATATGTATAAATTAATAATTATAAATTGCCATCCAGTTTTTATCAACAAATCAATCAGACATGGTTCAATGAAACAATACTGTATCACCATTTTCTCTCATTTGCTCAAAGCATTGAATTAGTAATCTCAGATTTTTGACGGCAATGGCCCAATGGTCTTTGCGTTTCAGCATGTTGTGTTGCCACAATTAGGGGTGTTGTAGTTTAACTCAGAAATGCGTATACCACAGCTATGTAAAAAGTGTTTTCATTTTTCATTTGATTGGACAATCACTTCCTATATATACACACGTCCCATGATGTTTTCAGTTTTACTTAGTTTTGTAGACGTGTTTTATTCATTTATATTTGGTTCATTGAAGATAGACACCCAAAGTGTGTTAGGACTGGAATATGCACAACTCTTGATTGTCAGTATTACCACAATAAGATGGAGCAACAAGCTTACCGGTGCTTCTGGCTACTCTGACCCATTTAGACCCGTCTCTGGAGGAAGAACCGATCGCCAGGACCTGCAGGCTGCAACTGCACCGGGACTGATCTTAACCGCAACTACAATGCCAACTGGGGCAGTGAGTGTTTCTCTTCATATCAACAATTTGAGTGGCAATGTCACACACTATTTGTAACAAGTTCTTGTATGTAAGGTATTGTATTGATATGCTTCAAATTCTCTTCGTAGCTATCGGGGTGTCATTTGACTGCTGCGAACAGATTTACTGTGGCACAGCTCCCAATTCTGAGCCCGAGACACAGGCTGTTACCTACTTTGTGGGAAACAGGAAGGAGGACTTCCTGTGTTTCCTCACCATGCACTCGTATGGCCAGATGATTCTGGTTCCCTATGGACACCCTAATTTCACTGCCGCCAACTACAAGGAACTGGTATGCAAATGTGCATCTGCTGATAATTTTTTTCGATAATAAAATATCAGGTCATACTGACTAAAAGAGTGTGCTGTCTGGTTCATTAGATGGAAGTTGGTATGGGTGCGGCCGAAGCCATGAAGAAGGTTCACGGGATGGATTACAAAGTAGGGACCTCACCCGATATATTATGTAAGTGAACATATGACAGACCACCATTGGATTGGTCAGTCAGCACTGCTGCCTCAATGAAAGAAGTTTCTGGTTGGGATCGGCATCTAGGTTTCTATGTGGTGTTCGCACATTTGTGTATTTTAGGTTCAGTGAAGAGATGTCTGTAAGTATGAAGGATAACCTGAGAGATGGTTAAAGTATCCTACTGATGTCTGTTAATGTCTTAAATTTTCAACAGATCCCAACTCCGGTTCCTCCAGAGATTGGGCTCGGTTCCAAGAAATCCCCTACTCCTACACCTTTGAGCTGCGTGACAAAGGACAACATGAATTTGAACTCCCTGAGGATCAGATCCAGCCCACCTGTGAGGAGGCCTACAGCGGAACGCTACACATAATCACCTATGCGCACAACATGGTCTTTAGTGGTGCCGTGGCATCTACTCCCCCAATGCTTTGGACTGTGTTGGTGGTAGTAGGTGCTACAGTAGGAGTCACAACTGTCCTGTGATGTTGAAAACTGTTGTACATAACAGTCTAAAAAAGACATTTATATTTAATTAAATGCACCACAATAGTAAATAAAAACCAGCACGTGAAAGCAAACCAGAGAATATACAATAGGAAGATTTTTTTTGGGCGGGTAAATATTGTTCATGTGACTGTCTGACTGCTCCACTATTACATCATATACCAACGAAGCATTTTTTTTTTTTTTTTTCTTCTTTGAATGCTCGTGGTGAGAGCATCATGCCACATGGGAAACAGCATATATTTTTCTGAAATAAAATAAAGATGGGTGGTTGGGCAACACAGCTGCATTTTGTATTAACCCATCAAGGCCAAAACCACCTGGCAAAACATGCCTATGAAACCTATGGTGACTTTAGAATCACCCCCGAAAACCTGAAGTTTCCCTGGAAACTCAAGAATATTGTCAATGCCTACTAAATAATTGATATCCCAGCTCATGAAGCAGATAGAAACATAATGTAATATCATAACCTCTTCCCATAGGCAGCCTGCTGCTCGGAAGTCAACACAGACTTTGCCACTGGTTTAAAAGTGAAGTAGATGATACTATTTATCAGACCTTAATTCACCTTAAGTTAAACTACAACAGTAACAACACACAATACGACGCATTTACGATGAGGTGGAAACACGGACAGAAGAGGAAAGCACAATATTGTTCCTTTGATGATGCCACAGGCAGCCATGATAATGATCCAGGTAGCTTTGTGGAGCTTTAAGCAGCATTAAGCACCATTGCTGTTGGACTTGTTCAAATGAATAAATACATTATCACAAGTAGGTAACAAAATGAATACATTCATCAACAAAGACTCAAGACTGTTAATTATCCATAGAAGTGAATGGCAGTGCATGGTGGTTTATCTATATGTGTCTGTTGTTGATTGGCAAGAAACTAGTCCAGGCTGTAGCCTCCCCTAACTCTTGCCCAAGATGAGCAGGAATAGCTCTCAGCTATACAGCGCCATAGAACATGAATGTTGCTTTTATTACTTTACATTGCAACTCTATTATTTAATATTTATTTATTCTGAAACATTATTGTGGTGTATGACAATCTATATAAATTTGACATTGCATTAGGTTGCTTTATTTTACTATGAAGTGAAGTTTCGTCATTTTCTTCATCTTTATCCTGGCACCTTCCAAAATTGTCAGTATGATTCCACATTAATGAATTCACTTCCCTATCAAGTAACCTTCAAATCAGATTACAAATTAACTGGGAATTCAAGTCAATGCACACAATAACAGCATTGTAATGATAACACATCTGCAACTGATGCAAAAGTACGTCTTTATCTGATCGACAGTATAAAAGGAACTGCAGGTCCTAAAGTTTACAACCAAGAACTCTCGATTATCAGACTGAACTTCTCGAAATGACAGCAACCAGTGATGTGGGAGTCGCTCTTGTGGTTCTGCTTTCAGTGGCAGGAGCTGCGATGCTACAAAAGTGAGTCGCTTGTTTTGCATAACTGCATGTTGCTTTTGTACATTTTTGAGGCTATTATATCATTGTACTCTTACCTTATCAACTGAATGAATTAAGGTGCAGTAAAAGTATCATCTGAACTTGAATTTTTACAATACATTTGCTGTCTTGCTCTTGTGATGGAGAATAAAATTCTATACAAAATACAGCTGTTGATGGTGTAAATGTCTGGCTATAAAGAAGTACAAGTATGTTTCCATAAAGTGGAGCTAAATAATGAACTATTGTGAATCCTGTTTGCTGCATGTAACAGACCAGAGAGAAAAACAAAACAAGACAAGATTTAAAGTCATCATGAGTTATAACGAGGTTTAAAGTCATTGTGACGACAGTTGACGAGAGAATCCTGAAGTAATAGGGTGTCTCCAGCAGCATTAAAGTCAACCGGTCACATTGAGCTCGGCAATGTCTCAGTCATAACCGATTACAAATCTCGTCATGACGACATTGAATCTGCTCTTTTTTTTTTTCCTCCCTACGTGACCCAAATAAGCCATCGTATAGTATTCTGTTGTGATGCAATGAAATAAAAAATATCTTATTCAGACCGAAATGTACATTTTTTTAACGTCACATGATAGTTGTGACTCCTATCACCATCAACACAGTCCAAAGCTTTGGGACGGTGGTTGCCACAGCACCATTAAAGACCTTGTTGTGGGCATAGGTGATTATGTGTCTGGTCCCGCTGTAGGCCTCCTCACAGGTGGGCTGGATCTGATCCTCAGGGAGCAGGAAGTGGTGAGTCCCGTTATCTCTGAGCTCAAAGGTGTAAGAGAAGGGGATTTCTTGGAACCGAGCCCAATCTCTGGAGGAACCAGAGTTGTTAACTAGTGGAAATTGAACACACATTAACAAACATGGGAAGATGATTTTAATCATTCATCTGTCAGTTGATCTATACTATATCTATATCTAAGTCTTCAATTAACACACACAAAGTTCTCACAAAGCCCAGATCCCAACCAGAAATGTCTTATGTGTTATATGCACTACTGTGTTATACCACATGATGCTTACTTGTGACAGCACAGCATCTTTTTAATGAACCGCGTCTGATTGATGGGTTCATCAAATCCGGGTGCCAATTTATTTTTTTTAATTTATACATCTTACATTTTGTTGTCCTACAAAACAATGTAAGTAAATATACCTGTAATTCAAGGGGCCCATTCAGAATGTAGACAGGGGCCGCAATTGTCCATCCTTGAAGTAGTTAGTAAGAAAGAAAAAGATATTCATCAAAAAACTAATAAGCATTTGTCAAGAAGCATTGATAATTTGTAATCTAATCAAACATCTGAAAACTCAAAACAGACAAACTACTGTATTCATCGACACAAGGGCTCAATCAAGCGGTTCCTTCAATTCAACTTTATGTATTATGAGGAAGTTTATTTCCCATTTGAAATAGTCATTGCATTAATGGAATTAGTTTTATACTATATTTCACTCGGCCACTGTTATTTAGAGATAAGAAGTAGACTTAGTTTTTACAAGAAGTTGATTTGTACTTCATTCACTGGCTAGACACAAGTTGTCTGAGCTATTGGCCAAAACCCTCGAAAGGCAATGGGAAAATGTCCCAAGACGTTCACGAACTGATTTGTCTATCCACGAATAGATGTAATCGTCCATGTTGAGCACTGCGGTGACATAAAAGTCCATGTTCCTCATCATCTCTCCTATTTTAGGGTCTGTGTTGTACGTCTGCAAGATCTGAAATGAAAACAAAAAATCATGGTTTTAGAGTCTTTGTTTATTGAATGTTCCTGTCCATGCATCATCAATGTGGAACACGTTTACGTAGGACATGATTACCTGTTTGTCAAAGTACTGACAGTCGCCCAGAGAAATCCACTCCCGGGCATGAATTCCACAGTCCATCCAGATAGCTTTCTTCTTTGCACCAGTATCCATGCCAATCTGCAAAGAAAACAGGACTACTTACATTTGGGCCCTGCTACTAGTCAGCCATTTAACATAAAACATTTGGTTACCTTGAGCAAGCTAATTGTTCACCGTTCGTAGGTCTTTCCATACTCCATTACGGTCACAATATCAGAGTATTGCTTTGCAATATCAACCATCCATTCAGAGATCTGTTGGATTCAAATTGGTTAGGCCTTGATCAGACTGCATGTAAATACTTTCAATGCGTCCATTTCAAACCAGATCAAGGTTGAAATCATATTTCATGTGATTTTTGTTGGACAGATTCAATCAAATCAGGGCAGATGCAAGTTGGACATGACAATCAATCAATCAAATGTTATTTATATAGCACCTTTCATACATTTAAAATGCAACTCAAAGTGCTGAACATCCATAATACAAAAAAAAAAAAAAAAAAAAAAAAAAAAAAAGCCACCCCTCCCCCCCACATCCCCATGATTGTACCCACAGACACACCCAAAACAGACAAAAATCTGTTATGCCTTTGAGACTGTCTGTCAGTCTGTATGTGCGAGCCGGATTTGATGAACCCATCAACCAGACACGGTTCATTAAAAAGATGCTGTGCTGTCACAAGTAAGCATCGAGTGGTATAACACAGTAGTGCATATAACACATAAGACATTTCTGGTTGGGATCTGGGCTTTGTGAGAACTTTGTGTGTGTTAATTGAAGACAGATATAGATATAGTATATAGATCAACTGACAGATGAATGATTAAAATCATCTTCTCATGTTTGTTAATGTGTGTTCAATTTCCACTAGTTAACAACTCTGGTTCCTCCAGAGATTGGGCTCGGTTCCAAGAAATCCCCTTCTCTTACACCTTTGAGCTCAGAGATAACGGGACTCACCGCTTCCTGCTCCCTGAGGATCAGATCCAGCCCACCTGTGAGGAGGCCTACAGCGGGACCAGACACATAATCACCTATGCCCACAACAAGGTCTTTAATGGTGCTGTGGCAACCACCGTCCCAAAGCTTTGGACTGTGTTGATGGTGATAGGAGTCACAACTATCATGTGACGTTAAAAAAATGTACATTTCGGTCTGAATAAGATATTTTTTATTTCATTGCATCACAACAGTATACTATACGACGGCTTATTAGGGTCACGTAGGGAGGAGAAAAAAAAAAAAAAAGAGCAGATTCAATGTCGTCATGACGAGATTTGTAATCGGTTATGACTGAGACATTGCCGAGCTCAATGTGACCGGTTGACTTTAATGCTGCTGGAGACACCCTATTACTTCAGGATTCTCTCGTCAACTGTCGTCACAATGACTTTAAACCTCGTTATAACTCATGATGACTTTACATCTTGTTTTGTTTCCCCCCCCCTTCCTGTCTATGTGACCCTTATATGCTGTCATACTATTACAACCAGAACATGCAAGTGAACTATAAGTGTCAGTGGTTCACAGTAGCATTTATGTCAGTGCTTACAGTAAATTTCAGAGTCATCAAACCTAGGTTTTGGTGCAGGCCAGCGTTTGTATGTTTGACACAATAGGAAGATTTTTTTTTTTTGTGTGTGCATAATGTTCATGTTAGTGCCTATTAGTGTTTTTAAATGCTTGTTGCGAGAGTATCATGTCACATGGGAAAATGTATGCAACTGTATGCAATCTCATGTCTAAATTTTTATGTACCCTGAGTGAAACACAAATCTGTGCTGCCAAGCACGGGGATTGTTTGACTCAGGAGAAAATAATGTAACAGTTACTTCAAAGGTTCTGTTTTGTACTGGTGAACGGCTGGTATCCTTTTTCTCTCAGATGAGCCAGTGGCAAAAAAAGCTGGTCTTCAGGAGGAAACTTGTCCCACCGTGTCCATGTCCATCCTGGGATAAGATGAAAATAGAAAGTTATTCCAGGTAACCGCTGCCATGAGACATGGACACAGACTAGGTGGCCACCAGTACTGAGACAAACAAAAAGTGGGCTAAATTCTTCACTTGACACTAAATCTTAAATCTTTATCTCACGTTTTAAGACATCACATAATACATATTTCTATCCACCAACCCCCAGTCCCTGTCTACCAAGAATGAACTAACCTTATCTACGTCCCCAAATACAGTACATAGAATGAACAAGAATAATCATACTTTTTTTTTTTTTTTTTTACTTTGAGATTTTTTAGCAAAAGCCTTAGGACTATAATGTCTCCAGAAAAGTATGTAAATTCCCCATACAAACACCACTTATTTACATGTAATAATAATGCCAATAGAAAACCATTTCACATACTGTAGCAAAATTTTTTAGGAGGCCTCACCGCCCCTTCAAAATGTCATCCTGTGTGGCCATACAATATGCACATACCAGAAACTTTGTGGGAATTTGGTAAAGACTCTTCTGTACCATAATGACTAATGGTTCTCGCAGCAAAATGGAGGACCAACTTGTGAGGTTGTCAGTAAATATTCCATTACACACCTTCATTTTTATCAGGTTCCAAGTTCTGGGGCTCTGTGGATCGCTCCTTGTCCAGTTCTCCTTGCATAATAATGTCAACATAGTGATATTGCTCCTCCAGTCTGATGGAGTTCACCACCGAGGCAAAGCGGATGTTCACCAAATGCAGGCCAGCTTCCTCGAACACCTCCCTTTGAGCGCACTCCTCCCACGTCTCCCTGTACAAGAACACAGGTCCTTCCATCATTCGTGCACTCCAGCAGTGAAGAGCGTAAATTGAAAGAACTGACTGAAACATGTGCATGTACATTTTCCCTGTAGCCTTATCAGCATATCAGTAAATTAATCTTTATGTCAAAAATGTAAATGACATATTTTAGCTCATATTTGTGTTGTTCTGAATGAAAAGGGCATTTTGTCTTGAATACTAGTGGCACTGCAGTATATATGTATGTGGTGCATGTAGTCACATGAGTGAAAATGTATTTGTGGCACTTTAGATTGCGTGCGAATTCTGTCTAGCAACAAGTGTTATTGTTATGGAACCTGGAAAGGCAACATTGCTTTCTTCTGTTTTTTTTTTTCTTCTATGTTCCATTTACGTTTTAAATTCCACGAATTATGTGGGTCGCTTTTGCGAATTTGCGCGAGTACTAGCCGTACGTACGTACGTACCCAAACTCAAGGTGGCCGCCGGGAAGTTGGTACTTCCCATTCCCGTTTGCCACAACGCTTTTCCTTTTTCCGAGGAGAACACAGCCTGAATGCGCCGTGTCTGTGACCAGTACACCTACCCCAACCATAGGACGTCTTGCGGTGTTCTGTGACATCCGTTCGTGCAATAAAACGTATCCAGTATTTAGAAACTGGAAACTTAACAAAAAGTGGCGGACACAAGACGTTGCACCAGAGAGAAGCTATCCGTGAAAAGCAAGAGGATTCACCCCTGAGTACTTCCTGCTTTGTTCGTGTGGACAAGCGACATGGCCAAAATTACTGTGGGGCCGTATCGGCTACACGTTTGATAAATAAAGGTTAAAATGGTATTTGGGCACAATTTTACTTGCAACGCATTTTGAGTGTTGCTAAGTTCTTATGTCATTAATAAACTCTAATCACGTGTGAAATTTAGATCAAAATGTTAAATTTTCACTTTGAACAGGAAATAAAAAATAAATAAATAAATCCGCTTTCCGATGTTGACATGTTGACCTCTGAATGAGCTGAAACCACGCCCCGCTCAACTGTCAACTATCAATCAAATACCATGTACTTTCAACCTGGACAAATAGATGCTCCTTCCTGAAAACATTTTCACACCGCACTTCGCAACGCTCAACCTGCTATTAACAAGTCTGTTCATTGTATGTTGCAAGCAGAGATGCCACTACCCCTAAGCAAGGGGTCGCCACGGGCACCAGGTAGCCTTCAAGGTCAGTTAGTTTAACACTTTATCTCCACAATGCATAACTACATCCAGTTTTTTTTCCGTGTTTTGAGCAATTATTTTCAAACACAATGTATTTAGAAACAAATCTTTGAATTCACTATACATGGATTTCAACCTGAAAATGACATTTGAATGATATTTCGTCTCAAGGTTGATTTCCCCCCCCCCCCAAAAAAAAAAGTTTCATGATTTAACTAATCAGTCTCACAGTACATCTTGCTTGGTCACTGACACAACAATAAAATAATTCACTTCTTCCTTAAGCCGTTTTTCCACCGACGCCCATTTGTACCCGCTCGACCTGCCTGGTGGCTCAGGCCCCGCCCTGCTCTCACCTCTCAAAACTGACTTGATATTTCCTCCTGTGACTCTAAGAAACCCCTGATTTCACTCGTGGTGTCTACCAGCTCAACACCTTCCGTCTTTCTATTTCCTTGTTGGACCATGAGTGACAAACTGTGGACAGAGGAGCAGTTTAACTGCCCCGTGTGCCTGGATCTCCCCAATGATCCGGTCACCATCCCCTGCGGGCACAGCTACTGCATGGCCTGTATTAAGGACTATTGGAGCAAGGATGATTCCAAGGGTATCTACAGCTGCCCCCAGTGCCGGCAGACTTTCTGCCCTCGGCCACCGCTTTCCAGAAACACCATGCTGGCCGACGCTGTGGAGCAGCTCCGCAGAGGAATCCCAAAATCCGAGGTCTCGAAAAGCATACGGAGGGCGTTAAAATCCCAAGAGAATCTACCCTCTTCGGCTGTGCAGTGTGACCTGTGCAAAGGAGAGCAGAAGGCTGCGGTCAAGACCTGCTTGGTGTGCATGAGTTCGTACTGCGAGAGTCACCTGAATCCTCACCAGACCACCAAGGCCCTGAGAGAGCACGAGCTGATCCCGCCGACGGGCAACTTGGCTGAGAAGATCTGCACCCAGCACAAGTACCTCAAGGAGTTCTTCTGTCGCCAGTGTAAGGTGTTCATCTGTTGGTTGTGCACCAGCAACCAGCACAAAGGTCACGAGAGCGTGTCCACCAAGGCTGAACGCACGGACAAAGAGGTGAGGCTGAATCATTAAAAATAGAAATGACATTTCTCAAGTATAATTGTTCCTTCAAGGAGAATTGGGACAGGGAGGAGTGTCAAAATGTTTGAGGAAAGAAATGCCAATTTGTACATCGAAGTCCGATTTGTTTGATGTTGCCACAGACATCAGTGCTTTTAATTGGCCTGAGCTAAGATAAGGAGGGACTAACTGGTTTAGTATGTTTGTTTTACTGGCTTGCCGTTCCCCATGCCATTTGGAAGCAATTTTTCAATTCATACGACGTAATCCTTTAAAATTCGTACACTGACCACCAAGCTACAGAACCAAGACCGTAGGCCTGCCTTGCCTAGGTAGCCTGGTTGAACACATTCCTAACGACATTCCTGTTTATTTATCACACTCCTCTTCTGGTGTTTTCTTTTGGCGTCTGACTGATGTCATTGGTTATCCTATTCTCTCAACTGCAGAAGGGGCTTTCTGACTTGCAGGCGGAAACTCAGAAGAAGATCAAAGAAAGACAGCAAGAGCTGAAGGACATGAAGAAGATGATGGACGGCATGAAGGTAGGCTCTGGAACAGGAAAATCCCCTCCATCGTGGATTCTGGGTTCATGGTTCTGCTAAGAAGCAGCTTTTTTTTTTTTTTTTTGTCCAGTTATAACTTAATTTTGTTGTTCATTTTGGATGTAATTACGCATTTAGCCACTAAGTGATGGAACTGTGTTTAACTATTAAAACTGTTTTCTACTTAGTTATTTTTTTATTTTATTTTGAGTTTTTTAATGTTGCTAGTTTTAATAAGTTTTCAGGACAGCTCTGTTAATTTTTATTAGTTTTAGCTATTTCAAAGATGCTTATATTTAGTTTATTTTAATTAGTTTTAGTATTAGTTTTTGCTTTAAAAACATGTGTATTACATGTGAGCAAGAATTAATAAACACCATAGTAAAATGAAACTAATAATAATAATAATAATAATAATAATAATAATAATAATAATATGCCCTTCGATTGGCTGGCAACCAGTCCAGGGTGTCCCCCGCCTACTGCCCAGAGCTAGCTGAGATAGGCGCCAGCACCCCCCGCGACCCTTGTGAGGAATAAGCGGTCAAGAAAATGGATGGATGGATGGATAATAAGAACAATAATAATAATAATAATAATAATAATAATAATAATAATAATGCACTTCTTACCGAGAATTGAGTTTAGTCTGAGTTAAATGAAAAAGCAGGAAAGGCACGCCATTGGAGCTAAACGTCAAGCACAAAATTGTCGCCTAGGAGCGACATCATCTGGAGGTGCTTTTCTATTGGTTACTGCTTGATGATGTCACTTCTGTGCGACACACTTTCAAATAATCAAACTAGATGCGGGCTCCAGGTGGAGGAGTGAAACCGTCACTTGCCTTCGGTGCCGGTTGGCGTGGGTTCACGTGAGTGCTGATAAAAAAAAATAAAAAATAAAAATAATCAAAATAAATGCAATCAACATGACATTTAAAATCAATCCCAAAGGATTGTTTATTAAATGAATTACCAAAGACAAAAATGATAGACATTTTTACAGTAATTATAGTTGGATTTAGTTTTGTAGCCTAAACGTAAAATGTAGTTTCAGTTAGTTTTAGATTTTTAAAAAGGATTTTCGTTTTAATTGTAATTCGTTAACAAAAAATATTTTTTTATTTTATTTTAATTATTTCATTTGGTTTCATTAACTAAAATAAATACACGGTGTAAACTTTAAAGAATAAGAGTGAAAACAGGAAGTATTTCAATTCTCATTCCTCACTTCTGCTGAAGAGTTTAGAAAGAGACGACTGAGAACTACAGAATATAAAAATACAGTTAGATAACATGTTATCTAAAAAGACAGAGTTTATAATACAACAGTTGAGATATAATAATTTTGAACATAATAATAAATCAGGTAAATTCCTGGCAAATCAACTTCAACGGAATCGGGAAAAATCTCTTATAACGGCTATTAAAGATATAAATGGTGAATGCACACAATCACCAGAAGAAATTAACCATATTTTTTTATAACTATTATCGAAATCTATACACAGAAATTAATAGACCTAACCCTGAATATATTGAGGAATTCCTAAACAGCTTAAATATACCTCAGTTATCTATTGAACATAAAGATATTCTCGATACCCCGCTTACTATAGATGAGTTGTATCGTGCTTTAGACAGTATGCCTAATGGCAGAGCACCTGGTCCAGACGGCTTTCCGGCTATATTTTTTAAACATTTCTGGTTAATGTTTGCTCCATTATTTCTAAGAGTAGTAACTGAAATTAAAAGTAAAGGTGATATACGTCAAGATATGAATATAGCAGCAATTAAACTTTTATTAAAGCCAGAAAAAGACCCTACCCTCCCGTCAAGTTACCGACCGATATCACTAATTAATACCGATATTAAAATTATCGCTAAGGCCTTGGCATCTCGATTAGAGACGGTAATCTCGACAATTATTCATAGTGATCAAACAGGTTTTATTAAAGGTCGTCATTCTACTAATAATATTAGGAGACTCTTTAACTTGATTAGTATGTCACAGCGGTATGATAAAAAGGCAGTTGTTATTTCGCTGGATGCAGAAAAAGCCTTCGATAAAGTTAACTGGTCCTTCCTCTTTGCTGTCTTAAATAAATTCGGCTTCGGGGAGTCATTCATTCAATGGGTCTCAATATTATATGATTCTCCTAAAGCTACAGTTACTACTAATGGGATTACATCACAGAGTTTTACTTTACAAAGGGGGACAAGACAAGGGTGCCCAATGTCTCCTTTATTATTTGCTATATTTATTGAGCCGCTTGCATTAGCTATACGTCAGGATAGACGGATCCAAGGAATCCACTCCGGGACAATAGAACATAAAATTAATCTATATGCCGATGATATATTACTCTATTTAGAAGAACCTGCTATCTCGCTAGGGGAAGCATTTAAATTAATAACTAAATTCTCTCACTTATCAGATTACTCTATTAACTGGACAAAATCAACATTATTACCTATTACAGAAAATTCATGGAATCCTACAAGTCAGGATCCACACTACTCCTTTCCTACAGGTAATTTAAAATACTTAGGTGTTAAAATTTCACCTAAGTTAACTGAATTAACTTCTTTAAATTTTTCACCATTATTGGATAGTATCCGTAGTGACCTGGAGCGCTGGAATAATCTTCCGATCTCTTTAATAGGACGGATAGCTACTATAAAAATGAAAGTTTTACCAAAGATTAATTATTTATTTTCAATGATTCCATTTAAACCTACGTCTAACTGGTTCCAATCGCTGGACTCTGCTATCATAAAATTCTATTGGAATAAAAAAAAAGCCAAAATTAGTCTATCTACTCTTCAGGAAAGTAAATCTAAAGGAGGTTTAGAGGCACCAAACTTTATGTACTATTATTTAGCTAATCAACTACAATATCTTGTGCTATGGACACAACCCAACAGAGATACTAACTGTTGGTTGGAATTGGAGCAGAAGGATTGTAATAATCTTAGACTGTCAGATTTACTCTTTATTACAAAATCAATAAGACGACATAATTGTTTTAAAAACCCAATGATAGCCGCCACCCTGACTGCCTGGTGGAAGGCATTAGAAATTACAAACTCCCAATTGGCGCCCTGTGGGCTCTCTCCCATTTGGCATAACCCCGACTTTCAACTTAATAATCAGTCGTTCCATTTAAGCTTATGGGAGCAGAAAGGAATTACACACCTTCATCATCTTTTCTCAGATAATAAGTTTATATCGTATACAAACTTGGTCCAAAAATATGAAATAAAAA